>NC_042957.1:51803208-51969231 GCF_901001165.1 Salmo trutta
CAGTGGCAGTCCAGAGTATCCGGCACCAGTGTGCAGTCCAGAGTATCCGGCACCAGTGTGCAGTCCAGAGTATCCGGCACCAGTGTGCAGTCCAGAGTATCCGGCACCAGTGTGCAGTCCGGAACCGGGGGAGTCTGCCTATGACCCGGAACCGGGGGAGTCTGCCTATGACCCGGAACCGGGGGAGTCTGCCTATGACCCCGAACCAAGGGAGTCTATCAGCAACCCGGAACTGAGTAAGTCTGTTGATGATCCGGAACTAAATGTGATTAACTGTGTACAAAATGAGTCTGCTTACAGCGGGGAACGGAATGGGTCTGCCTACGATTCGGAACGAGGGGAGTCTGCCTACGGCCCGGAACTGAGCAAGTCTGTCTGCAGTCTGGAGGGCAGTAGGCCTGAGCCGGAACCACCTCCAGTTTAGGTGGGTTGGGGAGGGGGGGTGTAGCACAGGTGCCGCGTTGACGGCAGCCACCCTCCCTTCCCTCCCTTTAGTTTAGGGGGATTTTTGGGGATTATGGGTTTTTTTTGTGTGTAATGTGCATCTGGGGTTTGCACATTTAGGGGGGGGGTAATGTCACGTCCTGACCAGTTTGGGGATTATTTGTTATTGTAGTTTGGTCAGGATGTGGCAGAGGGTATGTTTGTGTTTCGGTGTGGTGGTGTATGTAGTAGGGTGTTTGATTTATTATTTCGGGTTTTGGTCTATGTTCTATTGTATTTCTATGTTTAGGTTGATGGGGGGGGGGGTTGGAGTCTCAATTGGAGGCAGGTGCTTTCTCGTTGCCTCTGATTGAGAGTCCTATATATGGGTAATGGTTAGGTGTTGTGGGAGATTGTTTCTTGTTTTGCCTGTGTGAGCCTGACAAGACTGTTTTGTTGTTCGTGCGTTCTTTGTTTGTTATTTTGGTGTTCTCTTTATTTCAAAATAAATACAAGATGAGCATCCACATTCCTGCTGTGTTTGGTCCTCTATTCCCGACGACAGCCTTTACAGGCTGTGATTGGGAGTCCCATAGGTTGGCGCATAATTGGCCCAGCGTCGTCTGGGTTTGGCCGGGGTAGGTTGTCATTTGTAAATACAAATTTTTCTTTACTGACTTGCCTAGTTAAATAAAGGTTAACTAAAAAAAAGTAGACCAGTACTGACCATTTTTTCCACTTCCCCCAGTCTATCCCTATAGGGTAGATCTTTCTCAAAGATGGAACCCTACAGTTCAACTGTGTTATTTGAGCTAAGGGGTCAACACTGCACATGATTAGGTAACTAGCATTTCCCTGGCTCAAGTAGTCAGCTGAAGACTGCAGAGGATAAGTGGACTGGTTTGTAACAGGCCAACTGATTACAATAGTTCAGACTGAACAGTACGCACATTGAGACAATGAATCAGCCACACCGTTGTTCTGTTGGCTGTGGATGCACATGTACGTAGAGGCAAACATGTGTAACCTTATACGTGTACAGAGTCTCTTGAGCAACTGCATATGAGTTTGTTTGTGTGTGTGCGTGTTTGTGCATGCACCTGTAGGTGTTTGTTGTGTGTGTGTTAGTGTACTAATAAAAAGGACCAGAGTGTATATCTAGTGTACTGTTCTGCCCTTTGAACCAGTTTCTCAATGAGTCACACCAGTGGCCTAGTAAGTTATTGTCAGCACCAATGCCTCTTACGCAACAGAAAGAAGACAAACCCTCCAGTAAGTTACCAACACCCACGCAGACCCACAGCGTATTAGCATTATAAGCCTGTTGCTGTTATAGTTTCACCATGGAGTCGTAAAACTATCTCAACCAAAATCTGCTTCAATTTAACATGATCACTGATAGCCCTGGAAGAGGGGTTCGTGTGAGCCTTTATTTAAGCCAGCTTTTCTTTGTGTTAGCTAGCAGCGATGTTCGTCACTTTATGGAGCATTCTTCAGGACACTTGCACAGTTGCCAAACTCTGACTTTCCAGATAAACACTGGATGTTTTCCAGCATTACAGCTCGGTCCATGGTCACAAAACACTTCCATACCACCACAGCTTGTTAGTCTCACACACGCACACGCACATGCATGCACACACCCACACACCTCCCGCTCATGGGGTAGTGTAGCAGGAATCTGAGGCTGAACAGGCTTGGTTCTAACAGGGATCTAATGTGGCACCTGTCTCTTACGTTTCCCATAGGCCACACCAAATTCCTAGCGAGGGAAGTTTCCATAATTCCTTGGGGGGGGGAGACTGCTCTGCTCAGCCTGCCCTCCTCACAATGAACTCTGTCCCATGTGCAACTGTTCTCTTTTCATGAACAAACCAGTCTTCCTGGTGTGTGTGTGTTTCAGTGACTGTTCTATCTGCTGCCCTAGATTAGCTTTGACTTTTTTGCCATGGATTTAATGGCATGACTCACATCATACTACCCAGAGGGTCCAGCTGGCAGGCCCGGAGGCTGAAAGTGGGTTCACAAATGAAACTACTTCCAATCTTCATCATGTGGAAACCTCAGTCTCAGTGTACGCCAGGCAGACAGCTCTGTTTGACACCGTGACTCCCATCATATATTCAATAAGAAATCCAATATATGGCGGCACACTCCGCTCATCTGTCATCATCTACTTAAGCTGGAAAAGTGTCGGCTCGGTCGGTCTGGGCTTCAGCGGGAAAATCGACGTATTAATGCAATATGGCCAGAGTCAGGTTTCCTCATCAATGTTCAGTATGATTGTGAGACGGCGAGGGTGTTAGTTTTGATTATAAACTGGGTGGTTCGAGCCCTGAATGCTGATTGTCTGACAGCAGTGGTATATCAGACCGTATATCACAGGTACGGCAAAACATTTATTTTTACTGCTGGTTGATGCTTATTCATAAAACCCTCCTAGGCCTCACTCCCCCCTATCTGAGATATCTACTGCAGCCCTCATCCTCCACATACAACACCCGTTCTGCCAGTCACATTCTGTTAAATGTCCCCAAAGCACACCATCTCGGGGTCGCTCGTCTTTTCAGTTCGCTGCAGCTAGGGACTGGAACGAGCTGCAACAAACACTCAAACTGGACTGTTTTATCTCCATCTCTTCATTCAAAGACTCAATATGGACACTCTTACTGACAGTTGTGTGATGTATTGTTGTCTCTAGCTTCTTGCCCTTTGTGCTGTTGTCTGTGCCCAATAATGTTTGTACCATGTTTTGTGCTGCTACCATGTGTTCTACCATGTTGTTGTTATGTTGTGCTTCTACCATGCTGTGTTGTCATGGTGCTGCCTTGCTATGTTGTTGTCTTAGGTCTCTCTTTATGTAGTGTTGTGTTGTCTATCTTGTCATGATGTGTTTTGTCCTACATTTATATTGTATTTATTTGTCCCCACAGGAGGCCTTTTGGTAGGCCGTCATATTTAAATAAAGGCTAAATAAATACAAAAAATGTCTGACTATATTTCCTATTAATTTTGCAACTCATTTCATGTGTGTTTTCATGGAAAACAAGGATCTAAGTGACCCCAAACTTTTGAACGGTAGTGTATATAATTACGTTGGTAACCAGTTTATAAAAGCAATAAGGCACCTCTGGGTTTTGTGATATATGGTCAATTTACCACGGCTAAGGGCTGTGTCCAGGCACTCCACGTTGCTTGGTGCATAAGAACAGCCCTTCGCCGTGGTATTGGCCATGTACCACACCTCCTCAAGCCTTATTGCTTAAGTAGACCATGGTGGGTGGAATCTTAGCTTTGAGTATTTAGAGCACACTGTGTAATAGGTGAGTGTTTACAGTTAACATTGTGTTTATACAGTAGTGTCTATAGTGTATGTAATAAGGGTGCTGGCATTCAATTTCCTATTATTTTTGGGCTCCTAGTCTTCCATCCTTTTCTTGAATGCCAAATGTGTTTGCGTTTTGATTGGCTGTGGCCGACGTGTTATTTCAGTTTTGATTGGATGTGACCGGTGAGGTCATAATGTAATTACGGCACAGCTGTATCAACATCACCAAACTCTGCCAAAACCCTCCTTCCCTCCTCCATCCATCCCCCATCATCCATCCTCCACTCTGGTCTCCCTCCCCTGGCCTGGCCTGTTCTGGTCTGCAGCCTTCCTGCTCCCTGCTCACTGTCTCAACACCCAGTTACCAGGTCATGGGAAGGAAAGAGGAGTGGAGGCAGCAGCCGCAGGAACCAGAAGGAGAATCAACACAACAGACCCAACCTGATGACGACTGTGGAGACAAGGTGGAGTGAGGAGAGTGAGAGAGAGAGAGAGAGAGAGAGAAGTAAAGAGTGCAGGAGAGAGAGACAGGTAGAGAGAAAGAGAGAGAGGTAGACAGAGAGAGAGGAGAGGGAGAAAGGAGGAGAGAGAGGAGAGAGAGAGAGAGAGGGAGGAGGAGAGAGTGAGGAGAGAGAGAGGCGGGAGAGAAAGAGAGAGAGAGGCAAGAGAGAGAGAGAGAGAGAGAGAGAGAGATGAGAGAGAGAGAGGGAAGAGAGAGGGGAGAGAGGGAGAGAGAGAGAGAGAGAGAGAGGGGAGAGAGAGAGAGGAGGAGAGGTGAGAGAGAGAGAGAGGGGGAGGAGAGGAGAGGAGAGAGGAGAGTGCAGGAGAGAGAGAGAGAGAGAGAGAGAGAGAGAGAGAAGAGAAAGGGAGACAGAGAGAGATGATCTCCCACCGTCCCATGCTATAAAAACTCCTGACCTCCGTGCAAAAAATAAACAGTGCCATTATTGACTATGAAAATAGCCGCTATCTCATGTGAGAGCGAAAATGGGTGGCCATGAAACATTTACAATGCTGTGTGATGATTCCAATGTTGCACAATACGTTTCCCTCCTTCCCTCCCTCCTGTGATTGCGTAAAGGAGTGAAATGAAAATGAGAGTCGGAAAAGATCATCACTTTTTGGCCAACAGCAGCGGTGGGTTGTCAGGGTGACCGTTGTGGTGACCCTGGTGACCGTGAAGACAGAGGTCTGGGGCGACTGGAACCAGTGTTCAGTTCCTGTCTGCCAGCCCCTCATAAACATGGGAGAGGGAAGGGAAGTGACATTGGAGAAGGGAAGAATGTGTAGAGTGTGTAGGAGATCAAAGCACCAGCCACAGGGTGGTGGTGGTGGTGTGTTGTGGTGATCAGCAGGGGAGCTACCGCTGCACAGTCAGGAAATCTCTGCTCAATTTCAAGTGTGTTCAACTGTGATTTACAATAACAACACCACTTCCCAGATCCCTGGTGGATGCTAGCTAACACCATGGTCCCTTTCATGGCAAACTGCTGAGTGCCGAGACCTGCACATCAAAAGACCAATCTGCACTGAAAAGGAGGCAAAATTGTATTTTATATATCAACTGATCATGAACATGGATGGTAAAACTGAAATAGCTTTTTCATGGACGGTCTCAGCTGGACAATTGGTGTCCTTGTGGCCATTTCCCTCGTCTAGGTGATTGTGAATGTCTGGGCTGTGTCTTGAGCTGTCTGTAGACTGCACTGCTCCAGGCTGTGTCGATAGGGTGTCTGAGCTGTCTGTAGACTGCACTGCTCCAGCTGTGTCGGTAGGGTGTCTGAGCTGTCTGTAACTGCATTGCTCCAGCTGTGTCGGTAGGGTGTCTGAGCTGTCTGTAGACTGCACTGTTCCAGGCTGTGTCGGTAGGGTGTCCTGAGCTGTCTGTAGACTGCACTGCTCCAGGCTTGTGTCGGTAGGGTGTCTGAGCTGTCGTAGACTGCACTGCTCCAGGCTGTGTCGGTAGGGTGTCTGAGCTGTCTGCTAGATGCATGCTCCAGGCTGTGTCGGTAGGGATGTCTGAGCTGTCTGTAGACTGCACTGTGCTCCAGGCTGTGTCGGTAGGGTGTCCTGAGCTGTCTGTAGACTGCACTGCTCCAGGCTGTGTTGGTAGGGTGTCTGAGCTGTCATGTAGACTGCACTGCTCCAGGCTGTTTGTAGGGGTGTCCTGAGCTGTCTGTAACTGCACTGCTCCAGGCTGTGTCGGTAGGGTGTCTGAGCTGTCTGTAGACTGCAACTGCTCCAGGCTGTGTTGGTAGGGTGTCTGAGCTGTCTGTAGACTGCACTGCTCCAGGCTGTGTCGGTAGGGTGTCTGAGCTGTCTGTAGACTGCACTGCTCCAGGCTGTGTTGGTAGGGTGTCTGAGCTGTCTGTAGACTGCACTGCTCCAGGCTGTGTGGTAGGGTGTCTGAGCTGTCTGTAGACTGCACTGCTCCAGGCTGTGTTGGTAGGGTGTGAGATCTAGACCCCACTGTCTCCCTGTCATCTCCTTTCACAGCCTTGTTATTTTTACGATGCGCACATTCCACCACCCTGTCACTCTGTCTGTCACACAAGCAAACATAGACACACACTCACACACACACTCACAGTATCCCTTAGTCATCTTCACATAGTTTTCCCCTCTAACTGAAGTACTCCTTTTAACCTACTGAGCTGAGCCGAGCTGTACTCACTGGCCTGGTACCACCATCATAGTTGCGGAACTGTGCTGGAGAGGGACAAAGTGGAAGAAAAATATCCGAGCCAGCACAGTACGATTCAGGACGGCACAATAGTGTGAAAAGGGGAAGTGCATGGGGGCCATAGAGGGGGTTTTTGTCTGGTCTGGGCAGCAGAGAGAGAGAGAGAGGGAGAGAGAGAGAGAGAGAGAGAGAGAGAGAGAGAGAGATTAAAGCTGTGCTCTTGTTATGGCCTGACCCTGATCCTTGTTATCTGATGACTCCAACATTGACCCCAGCAGTCAACCAGTCAATTCCTGCCCGGAGAGGATAGAAGATAAGGAAGTGGAGACGTGTCGGGGCAAAACACTCTTTTGTAAACACACTTATATAAACAAATCCTGCATGCAGTCATCCCTGTCCACAAATACACGAAGTGAGAAAGACATGCACATACACAACACACACACACACACACACACACACACACACACACCACACACACACACACACTGATCCTCTGCTCTATCTCTCAGGTAAACAACCCGCAGTGTGCGTGCAATGTTACCGAAAGCTTATTTTACCCTCTACTGACCCACTTCTTTCAACTCCTCTGCATCCATCCATCCATCCTTCCTCTATTTCCTTACCCTATTTTCACCTTTTTCACCCAACTCCCTCAGGTCCCCCATCCTCACACATCATTTACTATCCTCCAAAACACCACCCTCCACCCTCTCCTTCCCAAAATCTTCAGGGTAGCAACAGTCTGCATGAGTGCATTTGGGGAGCCCAAGCGTTCCTTTCTTCAGGGTGTCCTGCTGAGCTGTGCCAATGCTGTGAAACATCTGTGCTCCAATTTCTTTCTCTTTTATCTGAGTACGCATGTACAGTTGAAGTCTGACGGTAAACATACACTTAGGTTGGAGTAATTAAAACTCATTTTTCAACCACTCCACAAATTTCTTGTTAACAAACTATAGTTTTGGCAAGTCGGTTAGGACATCTACTTTGTGCATGACACAAGTCATTTTTCAACAATTGTTTACAGACAGATTATTTCACTTATAACTCATTGTATCACAATTCCAGTGGGTCAGAAGTTTCCATACACTAAGTTGACTGTGCCTTTAAACAGCTTGGAAAATTCCAGAAAATGATGGCTTTAGAAGCTTCTGATAGGCTAATTGACATCATTTGAGTCAATTGGAGGTGTACCTGTGGAGGTATTTCATGGCCTACCTTCAAACTCAGTGCCTCTTTGCTTGACATCATGGGAAAATCAAAAGAAATCAGCCAAGAACCTCAGAAAAAATTGTAGACCTCCACAATTCTTGTTCATCCTTGGGAGCAATTTCCAAACGCCTGAAGGTACCCACGTTCCTCTGTACAAACAATAGTACGCAAGTATAAACACCATGGGACCACGCAGCTGTCATACTGCTCAGGAAGGAGACGCGTTCTGTCTCCTAGAGATGAACGTACTTTGGTGTGAAAGTGCAAATCAATCCCAGAACAACAGCAAAGGACCTTGTGAAGATGCTGGAGGAAACAGGTACAAAAGTATCTATATCCACAGTAAAACGAGTCCTATATTGACATAACCTGAAAGGCCGCTCAGCAAGGAAGAAGCCACTGCTCCAAAAACTGCCATAAAAAAAAACAGACTATGGTTTGCAACTGCACATGGGGACAAAGATCGTACTTTTTGGTGAAATGTCCTCTGGTCTGATGAAACAAAAATAGAACTGTTTAGCCATAATGACCATCGTTATGTTTGGAGGAAAAATGGGGACGCTTGCAAGCCGAAGAACACCATCCTAATCGTGAAACACGGAGGTGCCAGCATCATGTTGTGGGGGTGCTTTGCTGCAGGAGGGACTGGTGCACTTCACAAAATAGATGGCATCATGAGGCAGGAAAATTATGTGGATATATTGAAGCAACATCTCAAGACGTCAGTCAGGAAGTTAAAGCTTGGTCGCAAATGGGTCTTCCAAATGGACAATGACCCCAAGCATACTTCCAAAGTTGTGGCAAAATGGCTTTTGGACAACAAAGTCAAGGTATTGGAGTGGCCATCACAAAGCCCTGACCTCAATCCTATAGAAAATTTGTGGGCAGAACTGAAAAAGCGTGTGTGAGCAAGGAGGCCTGCAACCTGACTCAGTTACACCAGCTCTGTCAGGAGGAATGGGCCAAAATTCACCCAACGTATGTGGGAAGCTTGTGGAAGGCTACACAAAATGTTTGACCCAAGTTAAACAATTTAAAGGCAATGCTACCAAATACTAATTCAGTGTATGTAAACTTCTGACCCACTGGGAATGTGATGAAATAAATAAAAGCTGAAATAAATAATTCTCTCTACTATTATTCTGACATTTCACATTCTTAAAATAAAGTGGTGACCCTAACTGACCTAAAACAGGGCATTTTTACTTGGATTAGATGTCAGGAATTGTGAAAAACTGAGTTTAATCTATTTGGCTAAGGTGTATGTAAACTTCCCACTTCAACTGTAGCTGTCTCTACGACTGCCCATCCAGTTAGTAGGCTACTACTGCAGGTCAACCTATGGGTCCAGATGTTGCACAGCTGGAGTGGGAGAACATGCAAAACACTATTCAGTGACAATCTTACACATCAAACACCCACACATACACACACCCATACGTGCACAAACAGACACACACACACATGGGGAGAGAAAGGCACACCGCCATAACCATTGATCTAACCTGCGAGTATATTAAGCATTTGAACTCACACACAGGTCAAATAATTATCTGGAAATGTCAGTGTTGGGTTTCTCCCACCAATGACAAGGGGAGACACTGATGGCTGCCATGTGGTTCAGATTTTTCCCTTGTCCTCTCTGATGCTTCGGAATATAATAGAGCCCATCCATGACTGTCACCTCTCACGCTTAACTGACTCCTAAACTCAGTCTGTTGTTCCTGTTTATCTGTGCTTGCTGCTCATGCCTGTTTTAGACTTGAGAAGTTGAGGAGGACAGGTGAAAATGACTGGGGAAATGCATCTATTATTATTCCAGTTGTTAGGAATTATTTGTTTACATCTCGCACGTAAGTAACGCCCTGGACCAGAGCTGGCTAGTAGATAGCTGACAAGCTCATGTGTGCATAGTGGCACCCCAATTAAAAAAATCACAAAGGCTTGCCTTTTGGTAGTTAATAACTCTAATGTGAAACATGCTTGCTATAGCATCTTAGCTGGCCTTGAAAATGTTAATCAGTTCTTCATCAAAATCACCCGAATCGCACATGCCTACAGTATGAGAGTTTATTCAACCCTTTGATTGGATGGGAAAGATGTCAATTGCTACTGCAAGACATCTGATTGGTTATCTGTTAATTTGTCCTATGTGGTATGCCATACTTATAGAGTGTCTACTGACGTTGTTTAAATTTTTTTTAAAACAGTGTGTTTCTAGAGGAGGACTAAAAATAGCCATCCTCACATGATGGGGATGCTATTGAGATTAGACCATTTCAGAGCAGTGTTTTTAAACAGATATTTCTCATAGATGTATCTAAAAATGTTAAATGTTTCCAATGACCAGCCTCCTCCGCTATGTACATTTACTTGTGTTTCAACCAGACACACACAGAGAAGGAGAATCTAAGCTGACTGACAAGAGTTGTATGACAGCATAAATGACAGGTCCTGTTTTGGAAAACATTATCTCTGAGTTATCATGTTCATAGAGCCTAGTTTAATAATGAATGTGCGGAAAGAGAATGTGTTTTCCTACTGGTACGTCAGCAAGGCTCTGTAAACACAGGTCCTAAGCTCCAGGAAGCCCCAAAACCCATGCCCCCCAACCCCTACCTCGTGTCCCTCATCTCCCAATCCCTGTGTCCATACCGTCCCTCACCATGGAGCTCTCTGGACCTCCCTGCCCTCCTCATTTCTTTCTCCACCCTGTCAGAGGGAGAGAGGTGATGGCAGAGTCACACACACTGAATGGAACATAATAGATATGGCCCAATACACCAGTAGAGTAACCAACACACAGACCCACAACAACACATCCACACACTCACACATATGAATAAAGTGGAACATGGGAACAGTCTATTGAGTCCAGGCTATAATAATCGAGGTAACTGAGATTCCTGGGCAGAAGGGAACCCTTTAACATTGACTCCACACTGAGATCCACTGCACCACGGAGACGTCTCATACCCACAGAGAGCTCTGCTAGGAAAAGAAATAGACAGATCATATAGATTCAGAGAGACTCCCTCACACAGCCAGAGAAAACACAAAGACACACAGAGAAAACACTAACAAAGGACACACAGGAAGCAAACAGAAGATGGGTACAAGAAGGCCTGGCAGTTATAAAATATGTATAATAACAATGTGCCTGTAATGAAATCTGGTGTTATAAGTGGCTTCACATGGCTTCATGTACACATCATGTACATAACTAACAAAAGCACATACGGTTTCATTTGTGTGGGGGGAAACAAAGCGCCCTCCATGTGGTGTGGACAATGAGGTGAACCTCACCCCACAACGAAGAGATCAAATGTTTCTAACAACTACAAGTCTACTGTGTAGGTAAGAGAACACTAGGAGATCAGGTTAGAGATAAGAGGGGAAGGTAACACTTGAGGTATTTATAGAGGAGGGGAGCAGGGGGACCTGTTTTACCACATAACCTGTGAACAACAGACAGACAGACAGACAGACAGACAGACAGACAGACAGACAGACAGACAGACAGACAGACAGACAGACAGACAGACAGACAGACAGACAGACAGACAGAGACAGAGAGAGAGGGAGAGAGACATGTGGCATGACCAACACTTAAGCCACTAATGGGTGATTTGGAGAGAGGAGAAGATCAGCAGACGTCCAAGCGACAATGTTTACTCTGTCTGTTAAGGGGTATGGGGGGAACAAAAACACCCGGCAATGAAACACACACACACACACACCTCCTCTACAACCAGCAGCACACACAGCCTGCTGTCTTAATTTGTTTATTTAACCTTTATTTAACTAGGCAAGTCAGTTAAGAACAAATTCTTATTTACAATGACGGCCTACCCTGGCCAAAACCCTCCCCTAACACGGACGACGCTGGGCCAATTGTGTGCCGCGCTATGGGATTCCCGATCAAGGCCGGTTGTGATACAGCCGGTATCAAACCCGGGTCTGTAGTGACGCCTCTAGCACTAGTGCCTTAGACTGCTGCGCCACTCGGTCCCATTGCTCCATTGATTGAATCACACAGCACCTCAGGATACTTACTGATGGTTAATGGCACAGGTTTAGTGATTTTTCAGAGTGGCTGGAAGCAGCTGTAGCTGAGGCCTCTGGCTGGGATGCCTGTTCATCTACAGTAACACTATTGATTTGAACATCCAGAACTCATATTGACAATTCTCAGAACATGCCCTATGCTGTATTCATAAAATAGGGTGCAGAATATGGTGCTGAACCACCACGGTCACATGCAAGCATGCAAAGCCCCTTCAGCTGTGTCCTGTTCTCTCATGTTCTGACTGTTTGCAGCACTACCCTAGTACCAAGATAGAACCAAAAATAGGAGTATTGTATATAGTATAACTGCTTTGTGGTAAAGCATATTTGCGCTAGAAATGTTACTGGTGAACCTAAACTAAAATGAGGCCATGAGCTAAGGCAAAAATTACCCTGCACCCCTTCTGTATCAATCATCAGTTGAGAAATATGTCGCTCTGGAGACTTACGGTGACAAAAGTGTTGCAGAACCAAAATCATTTCCACATCCTTTGACCTGAATGTGAATACTCAGAGTATCATTATGCATGTCATTGTGACCATCAGGTCTCATTGTATCACAAGAACGGGTTACAGATGCACATGACTTAAGAAAAATTCACAGTGCTAAAAATATAAAGTCTAACTTTGGGTACTTTGAAGCATCTGTGGCGGAAAGAGGAAGGCTTTTGTCCCGGCTTTGTGGAGCTGCTCTCTGACTTCAGAAGAGGAAGTGATGTAAGAGATCCTTCCCCTGCATTTCTCTTTACATCTCTATTTCAAATCAAAACAAGGTAATATTAACAGGAATATACAGTGGATTTCACCCAGCAATCCTCATGCAGAATAGAACAGTAGCAGAATATTTTCTTAGTATTGTCTCGCCTGCTCTTTGTGCAGACCAGTTTAACCCTAATTGAAATTCCCATACACGATGTTGACAACATCCTTGCATCTGTAAACACCGTAGAAAATAGGTTAAATGTATACCATTTAGCCATGGAAATTCCCCTTTCACTGAAATAGAGCATGAGAACAGTTACGCTTGACTGCTGTGATGACTTCCCTAGTGAAGGCTGGCCAGCATCTAAAAGTAGAAACAAAGGAAATTCAGATCCTCAGATCCTCTAATACCACTCTGCCTTGTTGGGTCTGAGAGGAGGTATGGAGATGAGTTGAGGAGTCCCAATATCTGCTCTTACTCAATGGGACATTTTGCTTGCTAGTTTTAAATATGCTAAATCCAATAATTAAGGCCTAATGAATTTATTTCAATTGACTGATTTCCTTATATAAACTGTAACTCAGTAAAATCGTTGGATGTTGCGTTTATATTTTTGTTCAGTATACAGTTGAAGTTGGAAGTTTACATACACCTAGACAAATACATTTAAACTCAGTTTTCACAATTCATGACATTTAATCCTAGTAAAAATGCCCTGTCTTAGGTCAGTTAGGATCACCACTTTATTTTAAGAATGTGAAATGCCAGAATAATAGTAAAGAGAACGATTTATTTCAGATTTTATTTCTTTCATCACATTCCCAGTGGGTCAGAAGTTTACATACACTCAATTAGTATTTGGTAGTGTTGCCTTTAAATTGTTTAACTTGGGTCAAACGTTTCGGATAGCCTTCCACAAGCTTCCCACAATAAGTTGGGTGAATTTTGGCCCATTCCTCCTTACAGAGCTGGTCTAACTGAGTCAGGTTTGTAGGCCTCCTTGCTCGCACATGCTTTTTCAGTTCTGCCCACAAATGTTCTATAGGATTGAGGTCAGGGCTTTGTCATGGCCACTCCAACCAATACCTTGACTTTGTTGTCATTGTCCATTTGGAAGACCCATTTGCGACCAAGCTTTAAACTTCCTGACTGATGTCTTGAGATGTTGCTTCTATATATCCACATAATTTTCCTGCCTCATGACGCCATCTATTTTGTGAAGTGCACCAGTCCCTCCTGCAGCAAAGCACCCCCACAACATGATGCTGCCACCTCCGTGCTTTACGGTTGGAATGGTGTTCTTCGGCTTGCAAGCCTCCCCATTTTTCCTCCAAACATAATGATGGTCATTATGGCCAAACAGTTCTATTTTTGTTTCATCAGACCAGAGGACATTTCACCAAAAAGTACGATCTTTATCCCCATGTGCAGTTGCAAACCGTAGTCAGTTTTTTTATGGTGGTTTTGGAGCAGTGGCTTCTTCCTTGCTGAGCGACCTTTCAGGTTATGTCGATATAGGACTCGTTTTTTTCCAGCATCTTCACAAGGTTGATTTGCACTTTTCGCACCAAAGTACATTTGTCTCTAGGAGACAGAACGCATCTCCTTCCTGAGTGGTATGACGGCTGCGTGGTCCCATGATGTTTATACTTGTGTACTATTGTTTGTATAGAGGAATGTGGTACCTTCAGGCGTTTGGAAATTGCTCCCAAGGATGAACCACACTTGTGGAGGTCTACAATTTCTTTTCTGAGGTCTTGGCTGATTTCTTTGATTTTCCCATGAGGTCAAGCAAAGAGGCACTGAGTTTGAAGGTAGGCCTTGAAATACATCCACAGGTACACCTCCAATTGACTCAAATTATGTCAATTAGCCTATCAGAAGCTTCTAAAGCCATGACATCATTTTCTGGAATTTTCCAAGCTGTTTAAAGGCACAGTCAACCTAGTGTGTATGTCAACTTCTGACCCACTGTAATTGTGATACAGTAAATTATAAGTGAAATAATCTGTCTGTTAACAATTGTTGGAAAAATGACTTGTGTCATGCACAAAGTAGATGTCCTAACCGACTTGCCAAAACTATAGTTTGTTAACAAGAAATTTGTGGAGTGGTTGAAAAACGAGTTTTAATGACTCCAACCTAAGTTTATGTAAACTTCTCACTTCAACTGTATGTATTTTAATAACTTGCACATAAAATACCTTAAAATATTATGTGTTTTTCTGAGAGGTATTTAAAATACTTTCAAAAGTGATTCGTTTTTCTGAGACCTATATTTGAATATCAAAGGAAATAATTGCCTGTAGTTGATTTTCTATATCTGACTACTGTTGGACTACCTCGAGTATTTGAAAAGTTGGTATTTTCTAGTAACTACAAAATACAACTTTTTCTGCCACAGGTCTGCTTGCTAGACATTACAAGAAATGGTTTGTTTCTCTGAATGTCTGTCTGTCTTTCGCTCTCTCTCACTCTCACATAACTACATAGGTCTAGAAACAAGTCAGGTAACCACAGACTGCGTCACAACAATCCATGTTCACTTACAAGAAAGACACTTTATATTTACATTTGTTTTGTCATTTAGCAGACATTCTTATCCAAAGTGACTTACAGGAGAAATTAGGGTTGAGCTTTGCTCAAGGGCACATCAACAGATGTTTCACCATGCAGGGGCCGTAATAACAGCTGCCAGATGTGGGGAGTCTCAAGAGCCCAGTCACATTCTCACAGACAATGGAATGCTTGTGAGTGGCCCCAACAGGAAGTAAGGTCAGGGCTCTTGACCACTCCCTTGAGCAAAGTGGGAGCTGCAAGGTTGGGGGTTACTCTCTCCTCTGTGAGGCTCTGCAGTGCACTCTCTCTCAAACGTCTTGTCCCATCATAAACTCCCTGACAATGTGCAGTCAGTCCATAATGAGTGCTTGCTAGACATCCAGATTACTCACTGTCCATTCAAACTGCCAACGCTTAAGTGGATGACGTCATTGACATGGAGGTACGAAAAGTATTGGCACCTTAGAGGGTAGGTACGCCCACATGTTGAATAGCCTCTCTCAGTTTCCAGAGAAACAGAACGTTTACTTTGAGTCTCTTTTTCATTTCTCCCAAATATACAGTGTGTTTCTATTCAAGATAATTTCACAATTTCCCCGCTTCTGAGAGAACACCTCCCACGCAGCTGGTGGAGGAGGAGTGGTGGAAGGAAGAAAGGTGAAAGGATGACTACAGTTGGTGGGTGGGGGGTTGCCCAATCACTGCATGTCTCTCTTACTATGCAGCTCTATTCACTCTCAACTCACTCACCAACACAGGGGGAGAAAGCAGACAGTTTATGGACTTTATGTTTCATCTGTGTGCGTTTCATTTCCTAGTTTCATTTGCCACCAAGATGTGTGTAACGTGTCATGTGGTCTCTGGTCTGCCGTATACAACACCATTACATTGATGTCACTCTTCATCACCGTAGACTTCTGGCTTGTTAATGACTGACAGAACATGCCCATACTCAACTCTGCCCTGCCTTCATGACTGACAGCAGACCAAATGCCATGATGCATAGATTAAAAACAAAAACAAGAATGAGTCAACATGAACAACTGACTCAACGCTTATTTACATGTTTAGCTATGAGACATATCAAAGTGGAAATGCAAATGCCTTTCCCCCCCAAAAACTTCCCTTATAGTAAAATCTAATTGAAATAATGAATGGGAAACACTGACATTCTTCAGTATATTAATAGCCTGTATGCCAGAGACGGTATTTCTAGTACTGTAGTCAGTCGGGAAGACTCCTCTGGTCTCAGGCGTTTAGATTTGGAGAAGCACGTTCATCCAGGGAGCGCGAGGGCTCCGGAAGTGAGGTGGTGGAAGATTAAAGACTAAAACATCTGGACTTCATTTGTACACTGGACAGAGAAAAACTCACAATGAAAATGCTATCTGTTATCCTGTAAGTCTAATTAGTGACTATGAATAAAGGTAGAGGGTTTTATCTGAATATTATAAGTGAAAACCATTAGCCGAAAAACGGGACTGGTGTTCCTATTCTGTAGTAGGACGTTTCGACAGTTGGTTTGAGGAAATATGTGTGTGACCGGCGCGTAATGTGCGCGCGCCTCCCTGTTGTTCCATAGCCTGTGGAGCTGTTGTTCTCCGAGTTAGAGAAGGAACAACCACACGGACACTGGGAATAGAGCAACAAAGGAGAAAGTATGAGCCTAACGAAAAGTCTCAGGCATCGTCTTTAAAATATTTTGCATTGGGATTCATTCAGTCTTCGCAGTATTTCATTTTTTTGGAGGAAGAGTAGTTCCAGCTATGGATTTACCTATGACCAGACGGGAAACACTGTCCTGTCGTCATCGGAACTTTTGATTGTCATCATTTTACCCTCGACCCAGAAGAAGACAGCGCTCACAAATCAAGTGAAATTTTGAAAATGCATTTGATTTGGAGATAGGTAGCCACATGATACAACTTTGTCGACAACAACCACAACTACATCGGCCTACTTTGGTTTTGCTGCACCCGCCGACTTCGCACATGGGGTAAGTGGTTTCATGTGTAGATCTACCAGCCAAATTGTACGATTGTGGCGAGTGTACACTCTACACGTGCCGTCGTTGAAAAACAAAGAAACTATCAATCAATGAACAATGTGCAGCGAGTCTGCAACACACGAGGGAGGGCGGTTATGAACTTCGCCCACTTTGGGAAGATATAGTTTCTTATTTTAAATTAACCTACCCAAAGACCAATTGCACGGTATTTAGTGGCAACCACTGACGTCTAATCACACGGGATTGTTTAAGTAACCTTGGTGATATTAGAATTGGGCAGCGTGAATGATTACCAGGATGCAGTCAAACGTGTAGAGAGGTTATCTAATATGTACAAAGTATATAACGCAAAAGGAAACCACACACAAATTCTAAGAGAAGCTTATGGGTGTCTTGGGTGATGCCTTGTTCAGTGTTCCTCAAGGATGGATATGGTTAATCAAACAACCAGAAAATGATCCCTCAATAAATGTATTGTTTTTTATTCTCCGAGAATAACAGATGTTTTGGAACGTTGTGTTTAATGAGGAACATGATCCATTAAATATTAACAAGCCACGGTGCCCGCTGCTGGCGGATTCACTGCTGCTCTATGTGTATTGTACTTTGTCGAGGGGGGTGTGGTCCCCTGGCTTTAGCTTCGCAGGGGACTCCTATACGTCTTGTAGCGGTTCCAAGACCCGCTGTTCCCCCCTCCGGTGTTGTCGAGGTCCGCTCATCCGGCACTGTAAAGGGCGCATTGTCCTGAAAGGATGTTTTAATAAAACAAAAGATTCCATTATACCATCTCACCGGAGTGGAGCTGCGTGGTGGGCATTCGCGCGATCCGGGTCCCCAGCGCCTGGTGGATTAAACCTGATTTCCATTCTAACATGTTTTCAAGTGTTCCAAAATCAATAAAGGCTAATATATATTTTTTTAGCAACACTGTTCAGTTTTATCTTAAAAGAAAGATAAACTGTTCATAAATAGACTGTAAAAGCCCTGACCTACTTGCTGCACACTTTCACAGACCATTACATTAAGCTAACCTATCTGTACGTGTATTATATGCTGAGGTCTGAACTGACTACAAAATCAAATCAAAGTTTATTTGTTCCCATGCTTTGTAAACTACAGGTGTAGTCTACGGGCCCTTTCCAACAATGAAGAGAGAAACATTTACAAATTATAGGAAGAAAATGATAACAAGGAAAAAATAGACAATGAGTAACGATAACTTGGCTATATACACTGGGTACCAGTACTGAGTCGAGGTGCAGGGGTACGAGGTCATTGAGCTGGATATGTATTATAGGTATGGATAAAGTTACTAGGCAACAGGATAGATAATAAACAGTAGCAGCAGCGTATGTGATGAGTCAAAAGAGCGTGCAAAAGGTTCAATGTAGAAATTTGGTTAAATATTTAGCAGTCTTATGGCTTGGGCGTGAAAGATGTTTTGTTTCCGGACCTGGTGCATCGGTACTGCTTGCCGGGCGGTAGCAGAGAGAACAGTCTATGACCTGGGTGGCTGGACTCTTCCTCTGACACGGCTTCACATTACAGTTCAGCGTGTTGAACATGTGGATTAAGATGTGTGGAACAAGATATGTCATAATTATCTGGGTTGTATGGATGTAGGTGACTGTTGTGCGTTTATGACCCATTCTGCTCCTTGGACAAGATGAATGAACTAGTGTTTGTTAGGAGCACAGTTTTGGGTCACGCTGACCATGAAAAGCATAACGCAACCTGCACGTTAATGCTCTTTGAAAGAATAGCATTATGCAAAAACACCTTGCACACCCACACAGAATGAGGGTGTCGGTAATCTATTCATGGGTAAGAGAAACACTGAGATAAGCTGATAAGGAGGAGGGACTAGTGTTTTATTACCCTGATAAAAACACCCATCCATCATTCTCTCGCTCTCTCTCTCAGCTCTCTCTCTCATCTCTCTCAGCTCGCTCTCTCAGCTCTCTCTCAGCTCTCTCTCGCGTTCCCTCTCAGCTCTCTCTCTCGCTCCCTCTCAGCTTTCTCTCTCGCTCCCTCTCAGCTTTCTCTCTCGCTCCCTCTCAGCTTTCTCTCTCGCTCCCTCTCAGCTCTCTCTCTCGCTCCCTCTCAGCTCTCTCTCTCGCTCCCTCTCAGCTCTCTCTCTCGCTCCCTCTCAGCTCTCTCTCTCGCTCCCTCTCAGCTCTCTCTCTCGCTCCCTCTCAGCTCTCTCTCTCATCTCTCTCAGCTATCTCTCTCAGCTCTCTCTCTCATCTCTCTCAGCTCTCTCTCTCATCTCTCTCAGCTCTCTCTCTCATCTCTCTCAGCTCGCTCTCTCAGCTCGCTCTCTCAGCTCTCTCTCAGCTCTCTCTCTCAGCTCCCTCTCAGCTCTCTCTCTCGCTCCCTCTCAGCTCTCTCTCTCTCCCTCTCAGCCTCTACTCTAGCTTCCCTTCCAGCTCTCTCTCGTCGCTCCCTCTCAGCCTCCTCTCTCGCTCCCTTCTCAGCTCTCTCTCTCTCGCGTCCCTCTCAGCTCTCTCTCTCTCCGCTCCCTCCCTCTCTCCTCTCTCTCCCCTCCCTCTCAGCTCTCTCTCTCTCGCTCCCTCTCAGCTCTCTCTCTCCCTCCCTCTCAGCTCTCTCTCCCTCCCTCTCAGCTCTCTCTCGCTCCCTCTCAGCTCTCTCTCTCTCTCCTCAGCTCAGCTCGCTCTCTCTCTCAGCTCTCTCTCTCTCCTCAGCTCTCTCTCTCTCTCTCCTCAGCTCTCTCTCTCTCTCTCCTCAGCTCTCTCTCTCTCCTCAGCTCTCTCTCTCTCTCTCCTCAGCTCTCTCTCTCTCTCTCCTCAGCTCTCTCTCTCTCTCTCCTCAGCTCTCTCTCTCTCTCTCTCTCTCTCTCTCTCTCTCTCTCTCTCTCTCTCTCTCTCCTCAGATCACTCTCTCTCTCTCTCTCTCTCAGATCACTCTCTTCAGTGTGCTGGTCATTAAGCCTCTCCTAAAATGTTAAACGCTCCTGATGACATTAGCTCATGCTTAACCAATGGCAACAGAGTGCTAAACTAACTGAATGCTCAGATGCACATGGGAGCCACTACAGACAAAAAGCACCAAATAAAGACAAGCAAACATTTCTCCATGATAACATAATTTGAGAGGGGTGGTGGGTGGGAGAGGGACATACACTGAATGTACAAAACATTATGAACACCTACTCCTTCCATGACATAGACTGACCAGGTGAATCCAGGTGAAAGCTATGATCCCTTATTGATGTCACTTGTTAAATCCACTTCAATCAATGTAGATGAAGGGGAGGAGACAGGTTAAAGAAGGATTTTTAAGCCTTGAGATAGTTGAGACATGGATTGTGTATGCGTGTCATTCAGAGGGTCAATGGGAAAGACACAAGATTGAAGTGCCTTTGAACAGGGTATGGTAGTAGGTGCCAGGCGCACCGGTTTGTGTCAAGAACTACAACACTGCTGTGCTTTTCACGCTAAACAGTTTGCTGTGTGTATCAAGAATGGTCCACCACTCAAAGGACAACCAGCCAACTTGACACAACTGTGGGAAGCATTGGAGTCAACATGGGCCAGCATCCCTGTGGAACTCTTTGGACACCTTGTAGAGTCCATGCTCTGATGAACTGAGTCTGTTCTGAGGGTAAAGGGGGGGAGGTGTTCTTAATGTTTGGTGTACTCTGTGTATGTAGGTGGAGAATAATATCAGGTGTGAGATGGGGATGTTGTGGGGGTGTGCTACCGGGGGGGAGGGGGGCTGGCCGACAGGCTGGAGAGAGACACAACCTGATCCAGGCGACTGGCCGTCTGCTTTGGGATCATGTGACCTCACGGCTCATTACACTAGAACAAAACCCGCCACGCCGCCACTGACCTCTGCCAACCCTCTTCACACATGTTCACTTCACACACTCATCTCTGGCCCAAGTGACGGAGTCCTGGAGTGCCGCTGTTAGCAGCTCCAACACACCAGCAGTCAACCATCCACACAGTGTAACCAGGCAGACATGACAGCAGCATCCACACGGTGTAACCAGGCAGACATGACAGCAGCATCCACACGGTGTAACCAGGCAGACATGACAGCAGCATCCACACGGTGTAACCAGGCAGACATGACAGCAGCATCCACACGGTGTAACCAGGCAGACATGACAGCAGCATCCACACGGTGTAACCAGGCAGACATGACAGCAGCATCCACACGGTGTAACCAGGCAGACATGACAGCAGCATCCACACGGTGTAACCAGGCAGACATGACAGCAGCATCCACACAGTGTAACCAGGCAGACATGACAGCAGCATCCACACGGTGTAACCAGGCAGACATGACAGCAGCATCCACACAGTGTAACCAGGCAGACATGACAGCAGCATCCACACAATGTAACCAGGCAGACATGACAGCAAGCATCCACACGGTGTAACCAGGCAGACATGACAGCAGCATCCCACAGGTGTAACCAGGCAGACATGACAGCAGCATCCACACGTGTAACCAGGCAGACATGACAGCAGCATCCACACGGTGTAACCAGGCAGACATGACAGCAGCATCCACACGGTGTAACCAGGCAGACATGACAGCAGCATCCACACAGTGTAACCAGGCAGACATGACAGCAGCATCCACACAGTGTAACCAGGCAGACATGACAGCAGCATCCACACAGTGTAACCAGGCAGACATGACAGCAGCATCCACACGGTGTAACCAGGCAGACATGACAGCAGCATCCACACGGTGTAACCAGGCAGACATGACAGCAGCATCCACACGGTGTAACCAGGCAGACATGACAGCAGCATCCACACGGTGTAACCAGGCAGACATGACAGCAGCATCCACACGGTGTAACCAGGCAGACATGACAGCAGCATCCACACGGTGTAACCAGGCAGACATGACAGCAGCATCCACACGGTGTAAACCAGGCAGACATGACAGCAGCATCCACACGGTGTAACCAGGCAGACATGACAGCAGCATCCACACGGTGTAACCAGGCAGACATGACAGCAGCATCCACACGGTGTAACCAGGCAGACATGACAGCAGCATCCACACGGTGTAACCAGGCAGACATGACAGCAGCATCCACACAGTGTGGAGGAAGACTGCGAGGAGCAGAAGCGCGTGAGAAATGCAAGTCAAATCAATGGACAAATAAATAAACCAATGTAGAAAGTAAACAGATGGATAAATAAATGGATGATAATTCAGCGGTGGGAACTGGATGTGTGGGATTATTTCCTGGCCAGGTCGGAAGCCGGGTCACATGGGGGGTTGAAGTCGGAGGGAGATGTGGGTGGGGTCGTCCCTAAAGGATGCTCATGTTTCAGCTCCAGTCCTGGGAGAGCGAGGCCGCTAATACGAAGCAGTGAGAAGGCTTTATCCTTAGGGACGCTGAAGCCTCTTGTTGTCTACTACACACAACCACTTTACTTTAGTCAGCCATTTCTAAAGGGGTACGAACATCAGAAAGATCAGAGAAGGGAACAACGTTCTGGCTTGAACAGGCAGGGTTAAAAGGAAACCGTCACGAGTCAATCCACTACTTACATCTTTAGTCAGTGCTGCAGCTCTTATCTGTATCACAATCAATGTGGGTAATGGCTTTACAGGGGTGGATCCCCAAATAATTGTATAAAGTGTTCAAAACAAATGTAGTTAGTGCAATACATTTTTCTAGGTAAAAGGATAAGTAGCATTGTGCTCTTCTCCTTCGGGACAACATCAGCTGACTCAAAGGGGGTGTGGCGGGTATTTTAACACTTCTGCGCTACCTGCCGTGAGGATCAGGGGAGGCTGCTGATTGGAGGACGGCTCATAATAATGGCTGAAACAGAGCGAATGGAATGGCATCCAACACATGGAAACCATGTGTTCGATGTATTTGTGACCATACCCCTCCAGCCATTACTACAATTCCATCCTTCCCAATGAAGGTGCCACCAACCTCCTGTGGTGTGGATACTCTTGTGCATCCTCTGTCGAAGTTGGTAATCGAGGAGGGGAGCAGCCTCCTTCGTTCGCCTACCAACGAATTGACGCTCGACTACTTATCGGTTTTACCGGGTCACGGAGGAGAGAGGAAGGAGAAGTCAATGAGAGGACGGTCTTTTGCCCAAATGAGAATCTCCGCTAGCCTGAAAAACACTTTTCCTGGGTGTGGCAGCTGTAGCAAAATAAGTGCCTTCTGTTCACAGGCTGCAGAGGTACAAGCTGCAACAAACAGCTGACAACATGTAGCTTTCTGATACACAGCCAAGAACTGGGAGTGTCTCCAATCAGGAAGTATATGGCCTGCTCTGCTTTTTTCCCCCCATTCCCAACATCTTTCACAGACACATGGAACTATATCAAAACATCTGTCTAACACAGACGTGCCCTCAGGAATACTTTATAAATATTTAGTTGAGCAGACATTTGGAGGAGGGAAAACGTTTGGTGTATTTCAGGTCAGAATGATGTTTGAACTCCTTATCCAAATCCAACAGCTTTAAAAGGTCCTGTTACATCTCCCGTCTTCTCTAATCACTTAACCATAAACGTATCCATGGCTACGCACCCTAATACCCTCACCAACACACCAGCATGCCTGACATATCATTAAAGGGATTTGGTTCAAATCATCCTGCACAGTTGTGATAAAGGCATGTCTATATCATACATTATTTTTAACTTCACCGTGGACCACCCATATACTTAGAGAAGCTTTCTGGACGCTTACTGAGACTTAGAACTCTGAAAGAAGGTCTGTTCCATTAACAACATATTGGAGATGCATCTCTGTGTGATTATGAGTAAAGATGGATGTGGCAGACTGACAGACTGTATTGGCTGGCCTACTTCCTCTCATTAAATGACTGACACACTGAAAGGGGATTTTAAGTGAACTGCACAAATTGAAAACGCACACCACGAGTAACTAAACTGGAGTGAGGTCGTACAACAGTTCAGGATGCTTTATAGGAGTTGGCAGATCAATTGGAAATGGACAATGTTTGTCTCCACCAAACGTGACAACAGGTCAAATGTTGTAACTCTTGTGAGATCATCTCTCTGCTCCCGGTCAAAGTCAAGTAGCCGTTCTCTCACTGCCCTCAAAACCATACCCCCACAGCATGACAGAGTACTTTCAGACCTGCTCATAATATTATACCATACATACACACATGTATACACATACAACGGTTCCATCAAGGGACTTTTGGAGAGGTTGCAAGGCAGTGAAATAGTTGTAGCATGGCCCAAAATCCCCCAAACTCCAAAATCATTTCAGCTGTTATTGTTACTGCTGTATACATTCCACCTCAGGCCAATCAAAATAATAAACTGGCGCTTAACAAACTGTACAAGGCTATAAACAAGCAGGAAACCCTACACCCAGCGGCCACCTTTCTGGTTTCCGGCGATTTTAATTCGACATTAAGACACTCGATGCCCCACTTCCATCAACACGTCTCCAACGCCACTAGGGGAGAAAGTCCTAGACCACTGCTATTCTACCCATAAGCAAGCATACAATGTCCTCCCTCGTCTGCCATTCGGCAAATCGGATCATGGCTACGTACTCTTGCTTCCTGTTTACAAGCGGAAGCTGAAACAGGAAGTACCCGTGATTTGCTCTGTTGAGAAATGGTTACCAGAATCAGAGGATATGCTTCAGGACTGCTTTGCTAGCACTGGTTGGAATATGTTCTGAGATTCCACCGATTTAATGTCGATGAGCTTACCACCTCCGTCAATGGCTTCATTAGAAAATGCATCGGCAACGTTGTCCCCACGGTCAGCGTTCGCTGCTTCCTCAATTAAAAGCCCTGGATTAACACTGAGGTTAGCGCTAAACTGAAGAGCAGGGCTACCGCACACAGCGCTATCGCAGGCAACCCTGATGCAGCGGCCGAAGACCGGCATAAGTACAAGAAGGCCTGCTATGACTTCCGCAGAGTCAAACGAGCAAAAGGACAATATAGGAATTAGGTGGAATCATATTACACAGGCTCCGCCGCATGTGGCAGGGGCTACAGTCTATTACAAATTACAAAGGAAGACCCAACAGTGATCTGCCCAACGATGCCTCTCTACCAGATGAACTCAATGCCTGTTATGCACGCTTTGACAACAACAACATTGACCCGGATGTGAGGGCTGTCACCGACCCAGAGGACTGGGTGATCTCACTCTCAGAGGCCGACGTGAGAAGGGTTTTTAATCAGGTCAACACCCTCAAGTCCGCGGGCCCTGACGGTATTCCAGGGTTCATTCTCAGAGCATGCGCAGAAGAGCTGGCAGGCATATTCACAGTCATTTTCAACCTCTCCTTGTCCCAGTCTGTAATTCCCCACATGTTTTAAGATGACCACAACCATCTCTGTTCCTAAGAACTCTAAGGCTTCATACCACAATGATTACCGCCCTGTAGAGCTCACTTCTGGAATCATTTGAGAGACTGGTTATGGCACACACTAACTCTACCATCCCAGCCATCCTACACCCACTCCAATTGGCATCCTGCCCCAACAGATCCATAGATGACTCAATCTCAATTGCTCTCCACACTGCCCTCACCCACCTACATAAGAGGAATACCTATGTGAGAATGCGGTTCATTGACTACAGCTCAGCGTTCAACACTATTATCCTCTACCAACTCGTCACCAAGCTTAGGACTCTGGGTCTGAACACCTCCCTCTGCAACTGGATCCTGGACTTTCTGATGGGCCTACCCCAGGTGGTGAGTGTAGGCAACATCACCTCCATCACGCTGACCCTTCACGCAGGGGCCCCACAGGGGTGTATGCTTAGCCCCCCCCCCACGGTTCAACCACGACTGTGCGGTCACGCATGACTCCAACACCATTATCAGTTCGCTGATGACACGATGGTGGTAGGTCTAATGACCGGCGATGATGAGTCAGCCTACAGGGAGGAGGTCAGTGACTTGACAGTGTGGTGCTTGAGCAACAACCTCTCCCTCAATGTCAGCAAGACCAAGGAGCTCATCGTGGACTACAGGAAACAGGGGGCGGGGTCGACCATGCCCCCATCCACATCGACAGGCCGGCAGTGGAGCAGGTAGACAGCTTTAAGTTCCTCGTTGTCCAAATCACTAAAGACTTAAAATGGTCCAAACGCACAGCCGTGAAGAAGGCGCAACATCGCCTTTGCCCCCTCAGGAGGTTGAAAATTTGGCATGGGCTCTCATCCTCAAAACGTTCTACAGGTGTACCGGTGAGAGCATATTGAATGGCTGCATCACCGCTTGGTATAGCAATAGCACCATCCTCGATCGCATGGCGCTACAGAGGGTTGTGCGGACAACCTAGTACATTACTGGGCCGAGCTCCCTGCCATCCAGGACCTCTATATCAGGCAGTGTGAAAAGAAGGCCCAGAAAATCATCAAAGACCCCAACCACCGACGCCATAGACAGTTTTCTCAGCTGCCGCGCAGCTTCTATGCCAAAGCAATACGACTGATAAATAGCTAACAAAATAGCTACGTGGACCGAGTTTAACTTGTATCTTTATTTACCTTTTATTTCTGTATTTGCACTGTCTATGCACACTCACAGGGCCCTACACACTCACACCCACTGTCACTCCAACACACACATGAACACTCACTCTATCATTCGCTCACTCACACATAATATGCACATACATTATACTGACTGTACACACCTGCACACCCACTCACATACAAGCTGCTGCTACTCTGTTTATCTTATATCCTGTTAACTAGTCACCTTATTCCTATACATATCTCCCTCCATCACGCCAGGTATCCCTGCACATATAAAGACTTTTTAAATATTTGCTGTATATAGTATGCTTACTTACTTAATTGTGTATTTCATATTTATTATTCTTCTAGTAATAAATGATTGATTATTGCATTGTTGGGCTTTGAGTTAGCAAGAAAGGCGTTTCACTGTACTTGTGCATGTGACTTGAAACTTAACCTCCTGGGTTGTTTCTGTACAGCTCACTCTGCCTCTGTATGTGGTCTGCTTTTACCATGTACTGTATGTTACATGAGTACTTCAGTTCGTGTCCAGTCTCAGGGGGGATTGGCGCTCTTATGTCAGTGCTTCGGGAGGTCTCTGGATGTCCAAATACCCGTGTTGTTTTTCAGGAGACACATTGGCTAGCTCTTGTCAGTATTTTTAAGAAAATGTCATCCTGTCTGAAACTTTGTTGAATGTTTGCAGAGAGTGTTCTCTCACTAGGCAACCATGTATTTTTCTGACGTCAAAGCTCTGAATACAGGTCCGTGTTAATAAAATACGGAAGGCTTCAATGCAGCGTCTAAATAGAGGCTGAAAGCAATCAGTTGTCCCCCTCTGTTCACCCCTATAGATGATATCATATTTTTTATACATTTCTCATCTCTTTCATTGGCACCATCCCCCTCCTCTATTGTGGCCTCCCAGCTCTCTGTCCTGTGACAGTCTGCTGTTATCGATGCATAGAAAGACCACAGGAACATCAGAGGAACAAGCATGCAGTTTGTAGTGTCACAGTCACTGCTTGCACCCTCACCACCAATTTGTGTACACACACACACACACACACACACACACACACACACACACACACACACACAACTAATATTGCACACACATACAGAGATCCCTCAAAGCATTTGGAATCCGCTTCTATAGTGCTTCCGTTCATCAACATGATGCATACACACACATACAAGATCACATGCATGCTGGTTCTGTGCGCGATCCCAAACCCTCATTACACACAGTATCCTAGCCAGGCAGTAGAACAGAACCGGAGTAGGGTTGGAGTCCAAGTCCTAGCATCAGGTCAGAATAGGAGCAGGGAGCCGGGACAAAGGAAAGGTGAATGTGCATTCAAAGCCTATTCATTTAGGAGTACCTGGCTGTGTTAAACAACAACACAGAGATGTGTGAGAATAGCAGCACTGCTGAAACCTGAAACTAGCACAGCTCATCCTCCCTAGAGCTCAGCTGTTAGTTCCATATCTGACCCATGATGGAACACATTGTTCCAAACTAAAGGGTTCTGATCCAGACCAACCGGTTATGTTCAGGTCCAACAGCAGAACAGAGCTCCTTGCCCCCCCCCCCCCCCCCCCCCCCCCCCCACTGCTCTGAGCGAGCCAGGATGCTGGTTCAAGACTGACTTGTCCTGCTCCAACTCTACAAAGCCTTGCGCTCGCATGCATTTCAGTTTCAGAGCTGGATGGAGACAAGCAGACTTCCCCGCTGAGTGTAAATATTTCGAGCCTTGCCTCTGTGGTTTACCAGTAATGTGACTAGTCTGTACGTGTCTTATTGCCGTGAGAACATTAACATGCTGTTAGCTTTTACCACCATGCTTCCTTTGTGACACTAACCACGTTTCCATACAGTTTTTATGCAAGTAAGTTCATACTGTATACAAATAAATCACGACAGCTATGATGGAAACAAAGTGGAGGTACAACTCTTTTAAATGCAGACAGATCATTTGTTCCTTTTGACATGGTGGGATCATTTTGTGTCTGTAAAATGTATTATGCGGTGGAAACACCTTTTTATGCGCAAATATTGATATAATAACCTTCATATCAAAGTAAACTCTTGAGTCACGCAATGACATGGTGTGTGTGGTCCTCCCATTACGACTCTGGAAACCATTCTGTTTATTAGGATACAGATGGAATAAGTTATGGTGAACTTCACAGGGGGGTGAAAGTGCAAGGTGAGCTTGATGCTCCTTTCCAATAAATATCGAGGGTCTTATTCTGGTGACATGATCGATGATAGATGCTTGACTGCCGTTTTGACAAATAAAAATATTCTCGCTCTTATCCATAATCTCATGATGTAGGCCACCCAACCCTCAGTGTATCTGTGAGATGTTGACTAGAGTGCACGGACCAAGACTAGAGAAGGGACATTTGCTATTTAACTAAACATTGTATGTGACAAAACGATCGGTTGAGTTGAAAAATGTAACGGAAACCCATTTAACTTTTTTTTCCGAATTTTATTTGGTACAAGCAAAAAACAATGTCATCGCACAGATTTTTATCTGCAGCAAATCCGTTTGGTTGAAACGCGCTACTGGTGGGAAAATTCACATGTTTTCTTTATGCTGACGTTCGACTGTTCGCATGAAAATCTGGCGCCAATTGGATGGAAGCCTAGTTACTGTGATCTCTTGAGCAACGTAGAACTGCTCAGGTTGTTGCGAACTGCTCATGGGAAATGAGTGTTGGTAAGATGTGGGGTTAAGACAGCTCGGGGTGTCCAACTGAAACCGTTTCTGCATGGTGCTGCTGATGAGACTCATGAACAGCCTCACACCAGAGAGGGGTTCCTTTAAATAGAATATGGAGTAATGAGGCCTTAATGCGGAGCTATAAGAACATGTCCGCTCCAGATGTGTTAGAAATCAAGCCTTCCTGATGGGGTTTTAATCACCTCTTCGTGCTCCTGTGCTTTGATCTCTGTGGTAAGGGTACAGTATACCGGAGGAGGGGGAACATGGACAGACGGAAATGTGTTCCCTTTAAATCAGGATTCCGGATGAAAGAGAAATATGCAGAATAGTGCGACGTAAGAATATGAATAATTTTGGCAGTGTGCCCCGTGGGACAGGGGTTGACCAGAATGGTCTGAGGGTGAATGTATTACAGTAATTGCCTCAAAGGCGCCATCCCCTCTGATGCCTTGCCCCTCCCGTCGGGTAGATTGGGGGGGCTGTCGATCATGTGGGTTACCAATCGCTGCCGGGGGGCTCCGCTGCACGATGCCCCTCTTCACTTGTCCCTTTGTTCCGAGAGAGAGAGAGCGAAAGCGCGAACGAATGCCTGGCATGAAGCACACCCAGTGAAAGTGAACATTGCTTCATGACCGAACTGTGCAGACAGAAATTAGACCCCCAAAAGAGGCTGTGCTCAAACTGTCATCTGCTAATGAGGGGAAGGTTAATCCCTAATTACAAGATTACCCATCATTCAGTGTTTTACAAAAAAAAATTACACTTCCTAAATAATCTGCCAGCTTCAGCAAGATTTTAACAAGCCTCCCAGAATGATGAAATCCCCACACCATATGACAAAGGGGGAGAGGAAGACACATTCTGTCTTTGAAGCTAAAAAAACGTGTGCTTTTCCGGGGAAGTAGTCAGCATCTCTGCATCTCATTGTTACAGAATTCTGTAACAAAAAAACAGAAGTGGATGTCTAGTCACAGTATGTAACAAAATGTATTTCTGCATCAGTATAAATGATGCCTATCTGACTCTGTACTACTATAGCTACGCAGTAATGTAAATATTGATTCAATGATCATTACTGGACTAATATTTCACTATAACTAATCTAAACAATACATCTCGGTGAAGAGCCAGAGGAATGTGTATGTCTCGGACGTGGTTTGGTAAGTTTACACAAAGCAAGCAGCAATGACATTTTTCCAGCATGTTTTTTTCATCTTTCTCCGAATGTGCATAAAGTTCCCCTGTGGAATTCCTCTTAAAGCTTAAAACTGAGATATTGCAGGCTTCCATCTCATATCTCTGGTCCGTCAGGCCTCTCTACAATACAAGTCACAGAGCGACACAGAAACAGCCTCTCTTCCTCTCACCCCCCCCACCCCCACCCCCCAAAACCACCCCCTCTTTCTCCCCTCTGTTTTTTCTTCCATTTAGCTGCCTGCTGGTCATATGAACAGTGCAAGTCTCTCAACGACAGAGCCTCTTCTCTCTTGAGCCTTGAGTTTCACTCCCCCACAATCAGTCAGCCCACGCTGTAGCCAGTTTCACGAAGCCCAGTGCTACAGAACTGTATGTCAAAGGTCAAATCACAGACAGACCAAGTGATTCACTCTCACTCTACTGTCAAAGTCCAGAGACTGCTCGTGGAGATTTCGCCATAGCCATTTCCTTTGTTTAGGAAATTGAGCTCTAAACAGTTGTGAATATCAGTGTCAAAGTGATATGCATATAGATAAGATTATGCTGGTGTGTCTGTGTGAGGGATGGTATTGTTCTTTTGACATTTTGAAGGTATCTGTGTGTATCTCTGTGTCTGGTCCGCTAGCACACGTGTGTTGTTGTGTGTCGTTTCAGTGTTGCTATTTGTGTTTTTTTTTTTTCTCTTGGTGTGGGTTTCAGCCCTGGCTGCATGGCTGAGTGGTTGTGGGTGTTATCAGCCTGCCTGTCAACACTGGGCCATCTAGAGGAGATCACACCAGACAAGAAGAAGTCCAGGGGAGAACCACTGCAATCGCTCTCTCACTCACAGATCATCACTGATACCACCAACCTACTGCATGACTGTTGCCCTGAAGACTTACCCTGGGTTAATGTAGCAGTGTTGCCCTGAAGACTTACCCTGGGTTAATGTAGCAGTGTTGCCCTGAAGACTTACCCTGGGTTAATGTAGCAGGCTTGCCCTGAAGACTTACCCTGGGTTAATGTAGCAGTGTTGCCCTGAAGACTTACCCTGGGTTAATGTAGCAGTGTTGCCCTGAAGACTCACCCTGGGTTAATGTAGCAGTGTTGCCCTGAAGACTTACCCTGGGTTAATGTAGCAGTGTTGCCCTGAAGACTTACCCTGGGTTAATGTAGCAGTGTTGCCCTGAAGACTTACCCTGGGTTAATGTAGCAGTGTTGCTCTGAAGACTTACCCTGGGTTAATGTAGCAGTGTTGCCCTGAAGACTTACCCTGGGTTAATGTAGCAGTGTTGCCCTGAAGACTTACCCTGGGTTAATGTAGCAGTGTTGCCCTGAAGACTTACCCTGGGTTAATGTAGCAGTGTTGCCCTGAAGACTTACCCTGGGTTAATGTAGCAGTGTTGCTCTGAAGACTTACCCTGGGTTAATGTAGCAGTGTTGCCCTGAAGACTTACCCTGGGTTAATGTAGCAGTGTTGCCCTGAAGACTTACCCTGGGTTAATGTAGCAGTGTTGCTCTGAAGACTTACCCTGGGTTAATGTAGCAGTGTTGCCCTGAAGACTTACCCTGGGTTAATGTAGCAGTGTTGCCCTGAAGACTTACCCTGGGTTAATGTAGCAGTGTTGCCCTGAAGACTTACCCTGGGTTAATGTAGCAGTGTTGCCCTGAAGACTCACCCTGGGTTAATGTAGCAGTGTTGCCCTGAAGACTTACCCTGGGTTAATGTAGCAGTTAGTGTTATTTCATTTACGTCTCACAATTGGGTTGTTAATGTTGTATGTATTTTCCGTGTGGAAAACCCCCCGAGATGATAAACCCCCTTCTGTTTGTGACTGCAGATGGAACTCAAAGACCTATCTATCTATACAGTGACCGCGGTTAGGGTTTAGGATGAGTCCTGCTCGTGTCTCTTCTGCTCTGTGACCACTCACCTAGCTGAGTTTTTAAAGTCACACTTTATTTGGATAGTCCACCTGTACATGCTCTACAGTAGATCATACGATCAACAAACTATCTGCTGATGGGGTTAGGTTTAGAATAAGGGCTAGGGTTAGCTAGGATAAGGGTTAGGGTTAAAGCTAGGGTTAGTAGTTAGTTAGTTTGTCTGTAGAGCATCTACAGATAGACTATCCAAATAGTGTTTCTGCCCCCTCTGCCCCTGGTCCTGCTGGTTCTGTGAACTTGAATGCTCTGCCTCTGCTTCTGCCTTGCTCTGGGAACTGACTGAGGGCGATCAATGCTGCAGTGATGGCTGTGAAATCACTTCATGTCATGGATAGAGCCCTGGGGCTCAGGGATGTGGAGAGAGAGAGAGAGAGCAGAGACACTGCTACCGCCTGCTATCAACAGCAAATTCAGTCCCACTGCAGCCTGACTGTGAAGCTAAGCTCAGTGTGTGGCTAACTGGCTGGCTGGGGCTGTGGAGGGCTTCCCTGGCCGTTTCCACTATGTAATGACTTGTAGCTATAGAAGAGAGTGTAGCGGGTGTCTGTGTGTGAAGCTGGATGAGCTGTGACTGAGGTACAGTAGAGACGGGGGGGGGGGGGGGGGGGGGGGGGGGGTCCTTCATCTGATCTGGAAAGGGCGATATACAAGTGTTACTGATCGTCTGTAGAGCAACAGATTTGTATGCAAATAGTTTGTATGCATATGAATGCCAATGATTTTGGAATGAGATGTTCGACGAGCAGGTGTCCACATACTTTTGGTCATGTAGTGTACATGATCGAAGTTTTTTAGTTGGTTTTCAACAGTCATAAAATGTGCTTTATTTACTTTTGAAGAACAACTAAAATATGTGACTTTGTCAGCTTTATAGAGATGAGATAATGACTTAAAGTGAAATAATGTAGTCATCAAATAGGCCTAAAACAAATTGTAATATACACAACAACTGAAATATTGGAATAAAGTAATGTGAATAAGCAGTAATGGGCAGTCATTACCATCATTGGACTTTTGTTAGTTTTATTCTTTGTTACAGCATTCAACCCACATAATGCATAGTGCATTTAATGTTGTTTTTTAACTGTGATTTATTTTTTAATTATCTAACTGAAAATAAACCGACCTCAGCGTAGCTCTCGCTTATCCAATCGAACGTTTGTCTGTCTGACAGGAAGAGGTTTTGAGTGAGTTGTGTTTTAAGTCTGCTGCTGTAGGCTTTGTGTTTCATCGATCCATACCATAGTGTGTTTATGTGTGCATCTATTATAGATCTATAATGTGTTCAACAGAAACCACATCATGGCAATACTTGCTGTAGATACTCTATGTAGGATGTACAGTAGCTTCCAAATGTTGTTAGGTTACAGCTAAAATTGACCTAAAAAAAAATGTTTTTCCCTCATCAGTCTACATACAATACCCAAATGTCAAAGAAAAAACAGGTTTTTAGACATTTTTGCTAATTGATTAAGTATTCAGACCCTTTACTCAGTACTTTGTTGAAGCACCTTTGGCAGCGATTACAGCCTTGAGTCTTCTTGGGTATGACGCTACAAGCTTGGCACACCAGTATTTGGGGAGTTTCTCCCATTCTTCTCTGCAGATCCTCTCAAGCGCTGTCAGGTTGGATGGGGAGCGTCGCTGCACAGCTATTTTCAGGTCTCTCCAGAGATGTTTGATCGGGTTCAGGTACGGACTCTGGCTGGTTCACTCAAGGACATTCGGAGACTTGTCCCGAAGCCACTCCTGCGTTGTCTTGCCTGTGTGCTTAGAGTCGTTGTCCTGTTGGAAGGTGAACCGTCGCCCCAGTCTGAGGTCCTGAGCCCACTGGAGCAGGTTTTCATCAAGGAGCTCTCTGTGCTTTGCCTCGATCCTGATTAGTCTCACAGTGCCTGCTGCTGAAAAACATCCCCACAGCATGATGCCACCACCACCATGCTTCACCGTAGGGATGGTGCCAGGTTTCCACCAAACGTAACGCTTGGCATTCAGGCCAAATAGTTTAATCTTGGTTTCATCAGATCAGAGAATCTTGTTTCTCATGGTCTGAGAGTCTTTATGTGCCTTTTGGCAAACTCCAAGCGGGCTGTCATGTGAGGAGTGGCTTCCATCTGGTTACTCTACCATAAAGGCCTGATTTGGTGGAGTGCTGCAGAGATGGTTATCCATCTGGAAGGTTCTCACATCTCCACAGATGAACTCTAGAGCTCTTTCAGAGTGACCATCGGGTTCTTGGTCACCTCCCTGACCAAGGCCCTTCTCCCCCGATTGCTCAGAAAGGTTCCAAACTTTTTCCTTTTAAGAATGATGGAGGCCACTGTGTTCTTGGGAATCTTCAATGCTGCAGAAATGTTTTGGTACCCTTCCCCAGATCTGTGCCTCGACACAATCCTGTCTCGTAGCTCTACGGACAATTCCTTCGACCTCATGGATTGGTTTTTTTCTCTGACATGCCTTTCCAAATCATGTCCAATCAATTGAATTTACCACAGGTGGACTCCAATCAAGTTGTAGAAACGTCTCAAGGATGATCAATGGGAACAGGAAACACCTGAGCTCAATTTCGAGTCTCATAGCAAAGGGTCTGAATACTTATGTAAATCAGGTATTTCTGTTTTTGCTGATGAATTGTTTTTATTTAGTCCATTTTAGAATAAGGCTGTAACGTGACAAAATGTGGAAAAAGTCAAGGAGTCTGAATACTTTCCGAATGCGCTGTATGTTGTACGTCTTTTATCTTGTATGTTACAAGCCCCATTGCTTCTTGACTTTATACACTGCGTTGTGTTTTACAGTCCTGCTGAGATATAAATCTCTCTTCCTTCCTGCACCGACGTCTTTAATGCTCCATCTCACTGCATTTGTGTTGATACCGCAGAGACACTGTTGGCACTTGGCGTCAAGGGCGAGAACCTGTGGTCAGGGACCGGTGTGGGGGAGGAGGCGTTAAGGGGAGGGAGTGCAGAATGGAACAATCCTCCTGACAGCTAGCAGAGCTCTCAACGAGTATGCTCACAACACCATTAGACGGGCCAAAAATGGAACCCGACAAGGCAGCCAATCACAGCAGAGAGAGGTCCTACCCAGCGTGGGACTATGATGATAACCCATAACCCTCTGGCTGCTCTAAAAGCCTGAGAGAGATTAGCTAGGAGGAGGAGAGAAATTACTCTACCACAGAGGTAAGATTGCATCTGTCTGGTGCTTTGATGCTAATACAACAGCTTTAATGTGATAGAGGGGTAGTGTGAAGTAGAGGTCATCTCAGATCTGGAAATTTAGATCCAAATCGAATTGGATTTGTGAAATTCCCATCTGACATTTTTTGCAAAATCAATACCCCATCTGATTCGGATCCGAGGTTGACCAGATGTGACCCGAAATATGTCAGAGAATCGGATCCAAATTGGGTCAGGTCTGTATCCGACCCAAATGGATCCGAAAGAATAAAAAAATGCAGCTGTATTACTGCGCATGCAAGCAGAATGTCTTTGACTTCACAGGCAGTGAACGTTAACACTCAGCGTGCCGGAATTCCATAAATACTAGAAAGGCCATGACCGTCATTCTGACCATTTGATATTTCAATTGTTTAAATATTCCATAATAAAGAATTAATTGCTAAATGAATGCATTTATTATGTTAAAATATGTCATAAGTAACATCAGGACACCAAATGCAAATTATAAACAGTCAGAAAATGTATTTCTTGATCCAGAAGCACTTAGACTGTAAATACTAAAAACAGATGATAGTGTATTTTTGACTGGAAGACAAGTTGCCTGTCCACCAGGCCCGTCCAAACTAAACCTAAACTTTATTGAAACTACACCTATAATAATTATTATTATTAACGCAACACAGCAAGATGCATTTGGCAGCATGGGGATGGGTATTTTCATTAACAAAGAAACAAGGACCTTACCAAATAGCACTTCTTCCATATCATCTTACAGAGGTCCATTCTGTGTTTTAGTTTTTGGGTTTTACATCTAGCCTACAGGAACATAAACTAATGAAAAATGTTATGTTCTTTCAAATATTTACATTTTGTATTCTGTTACTGAACACCTTCATAAACACAACTAAATGACATTGGCATGAAGGGGGGTTCTATGAGGCCAGGCTTTTCTAGTTAAATGGATTTATTAGACTGGTGGCTATTGGCGCTCCTCAAGGCCTGGCTAGTCTACTGTTAAATATGATATGGTCATTTTGACCGTCATGGTGCTTTTAGGATGAGATGCTCAAAGTTTTTGTATTTTATGACATTTGTCTGAGAGTACTGCTAGACTGTAAAATACACATATGTTTTGGAAGAGTCAGGTGTAAGGTTTATATTGAAATTACAAAACTGAAAACAGTCAGGTTGCCGGCCTTGGGAGTTCTAGTGTTAATGTTTCACATGCGTTTTCTGTTGTAGGCCGATCTAAAATAATTTGAGTTGTGGTCTACACACTACAGCCTAGTATTTTCATAAATGACATCCCTAATTAAAACAAGAAGGGAATGGGTTTGTGTCAAAAACGCACTATAGGCGCGTCCCCTCTCCAGAATACGCTCTCTGTTTCCCGTTAATTTGTGCGCATTCATTGTTTCATTATGTGACTTGGGTAATGAATTAATGCTCGAGTGCCAAATCAACACGTGTTTCTATTTGTCTTTATTACATCTTTTTGATATTTATGAGTCTTATTTTTGTATATATTTTTATATTTATATAGTTTTAAATGTTGTTATTTATTTGTGTTGTTCCAAATAAAAATGACAGTTAGTGCAGAATAGTTGTTGTTTATCTTTCTAAAGGGGGGGTTCGCCCTGGGAGCCATACAAGCTAGAACCGCCACTGGCTGATCCCATGAAATAGGCTACCTGAACACTTCTCCGTTTCTCAAATACAGCTGTGTCTGTTCCAAGCTCATTGGCGCGGGAAACGGTGAGGGCCCAGTTAAAACAAGTTAGTCAACATGGGTCAGCATCCATGTGGAACGCTTTCGACACCTTGTAGTCCATGACCCGACGAACTGAGGAAGTTCTGGGGACAAAGGGGGGTGCAACTCAATATTAGTGTTCGTAATGTTTTGAACACTCAGGGTACTGTATATGTATGTACGTCTCCGTGTGTCGATGTGACTGAGTGCAGTTATACAAGACGATGTTGTGTCTGAGGTATCTCAAACACTGATCTCTAGGTTCACTGGTTTCCCCTGCAGCAGGAGAAAGTGGAGCTGGGTAGCTGTGAGTGCTGCAGTGACAGCAGGTGGGTAATGGAACAGCTATTTGGGAGGGGGGCAGCAGGCACACTGCTAATTGGGGCTTATCAGGTGTTGCTGGGAAAGGGAAAACACCACCTGGGGCTTTTGTGAGAGCAGGGAGCTATCAGTTGGTCACATGACCACAGTGCGAGGAGGAGGAGGAGGGGGGGGGGCCTTTGTCTCAGTGTGGTGTTAGGAACCGGATAATTTTGTCCACCAGCCGGCTCTCTGTCGAACCGTCTGGTTTTACAGCGCCTCAGAACGGGTCTCGAAACAAGCACTGGTTTTAATTGGCTGATCAGTAATAATTGGCTGATCTCTCTGTCCATCATCATCATTTGGATAACCATTAGAACCTCCCCCCTACATTGTGGACTTCAAAGTGCAAGCAACGCCGGTGAGTTTGGAAAATCTGAAAGTACGCATCTTAGAAATAGTTTTCACATTTAAAATGTATATGCCTGAACTCAGAATCAATTGGGCTTCCCAAAAATGATATGGTTAATGAGAGAGAACATTTATTTTTCTAAGTCCCATCTACTACAACCCCCTTTCAAGTCCCACTTTGTTGCACAGTGTTACCAGGCTGTATGTACCAGTCGAGCCAGAGGAACCAGAGGATAAGGTTTCAGAAGATCTTTACTATTTAGGCTCTTGAATATTCAGCATGGTTCATTTGAATATCGTACTAAATACACATTGCTTGATAAACTTGGAGCAGCTTTGATTATGTAAAACAGATTATCTGGTTGTTTTTAGTTCTGATCATTTGTGGATGTAAAACAACCTTGGTGTTGGAGACAAACAAGATGGGCTACATGGTGACAAACTAAACTCAGCAAAAAAAGAAACGTCCTCATTGTCAACTGCGTATATTTTCAGCAAACTTAACGTGTAAATATTTGTATGAACATAACAAGATTCAACAACTGAGACATAAACTGAACAAGTTCCACAGACATGTGACTAACAGAAATGGAATAATGTGTCCCTGAACAAAGGGGGGGGGGATCAAAATCAAAAGTAACAGTCAGTATCTGGTGTGGCAACCAGCTGCATTAAGTACTGAAGTGCATCTCCTCATGGACTGCACCAGATTTGCCAGTTCTTGCTGTGAGATGTTACCCCACTCTCCCACCAAGGCACCTAAAAGTTCCCGGACATTTCTGGGGGGATTGGCCCTAGCCCTCACCCTCCGATCCAACAGGTCCAAGACGTGCTCAATGGGATTGAGATGCAGGCTCTTCACTGGCCATGGCAGAACACTGGCATTCCTGTCTTGCAGGAAATCACGCACATGACGAGCAGTATGGCTGGTGGCGTTGTCATGCTGGAGGATCATGTCAGGATGAGCCTGCAGGAAGGGTACCACATGAGGGAGGAGGATGTCTTCCCTGTAACACACAGCATTGAGATTGCCTGCAATGACAACAAGCTCAGTCCGATGATGCTGTGACACACCTCCCCAGACCATGACGGACCCTCCACCTCCAAATCGATCCCGCTCCAGAGTATAGGCCTTGGTGTAATGCTCATTCCTTCGACAATAAACGCGAATCCGACCATCACCCCTGGTAGGCAACTGACAAAAGTCAGTGAAGAGCACTTTTTGCCAGTCCTGTCTGGTCCAGCGATGGTGGGTTTATGCCCATAGGCGACGTTGTTGCAGGTGATGTCGGGTGAGGACCTGCCTTACAACAGGCCTACAAGCCCTCAGTCCAGCCTCTCTCAGCCGATTGCGGACAGTCTGAGCACTGATGGAGGGATTGTGCGTTCCTAGTGTAACTCGGGAAGTTGTTGTTGCCATCCTGTACCTGTCCCGCAAGTGTGATGTTCGGATGTACCAACCCTGTGCAGTTGTTACACGTGGTCTGCCACTGCGAGGACGATCAGCTGTCCATCTTGTCTCCCTGTAGCGCTGTCTTAGGCGTCTCACAGTACGGACATTGCAATTTATTGCCCTAGCCACATCTGCAGTCCTCATGCCTCCTTGCAGCATGCCCAAGGCACGTTCACACAGATGAGCAGGGACCCTGGGCATCTTCCTTTTGGTGTTCAAAATGGCGCCGGAAGAAATGGTAGCAGTTTTACGGGTGCCCAACCAATTGTGCTATTATGTGTTTTTTCGCGTTATTTGTAACTTATTTTGTACATAATGTTTCTGCCACTGTATCTTACGGAAAAAAAGAGCTTCTAGATAGCGATCACTTGCCTCAGATTAGACAAAGATTTTTTTCTACAACAAGCAGGACGCACAGGACATTCTCCAAGCACCCAACAGGACCGACATCCCCGCTATTTGCAAGAGGAAGCGATGCAGGTACAGAGGACAAAGAGCCGGATGCCTCGTGAGGACCCGCAGAAGGCGAGTGGGAAAGCTGCCATTACCATCAGTACTACTCGCCTACATGCAATCATTGGACAATAAATTAGACGAGGTACGATCACGAATATCCTACCAACTGGACATCAAAAACTGTAATATCCTATGTTTCACGGAATCGTGGCTGAATGACGACATGGATATTCAGTTGGCGGGATATACGCTGCACCGGCTAGATAGAACAGTACACTCCGGTAAGACGGGGGGGGGGGGGGGTCTATGCATATTTGTAAACAGCTGGTGCACGAAATCTAAGGAAGTTTTTAGATTTTGCACGCCTGAAGTAGAGTATATTGTGATAAATTGCAGGCCACACTACTTGCCTAGAGAGTTTTCAGCTATACTTTTCGTGGCTGTTTATTTACCACCACAGACCGATGATGGCACTAAGATCGCATTCAGTCAGCTGTATAAGGAAATAAGCAAACGGGAAACCACTCACCCAGAGGCGGCGCTCCTAGTGGCCAGAGACTTTACTGCAGGGAAACTGAAATCAGTTCTACCAAATGTTAAATGTGCAACCAGAGGGAAAAAAATTCTAGATCACCTGTACTCCACACACAGAGACGCATACAAAGCTCTCCCTCGCCCTCCATTTGGTAAATCCGACTAAAACTCTATCCTCCTGATTCCTGCTTACAAGCTAAAATTAAAGCAGGAAGCACCAGTGACTCGGTCTATAAAAAAACTACAGGACTGTTTTGCTATCACAGACTGGAACATGTTCCGGGATTCTTCCGATGGCATTGAGGAGTACACCACATCAGTCACTGGACGTCGTCCCCACAGTCACTGTAAGTATTTACCCCCAACCAGAAACCATGGATTACAGGCAACATTCGCACTGAGCTAAAGGGTAGAGCTGCCGCTTTCAAGGTGCGGGACTCTAACCCGCGAGCTTACAAGAAATCCTGCTATGCCCTGCGACGAACCATAAAACAGGCAAAGCGTCAATACAGGGCTAAGATTGAATCATACTACACCGGCTCCGACGCTCGTCTTATGTGGCAAGGCTTGCAAACTATTACAGACTACAAAGGGAAGCACAGCCGCGAGCTGCCCAGTGACACGAGCCTACCAGACGAGCTAAAGCACTTCTATGCTCGCTTCGAGGCAAGCAACACTGAGGCATGCATGAGAGCATCAGCTGTTCCGGACAGCTGTGTGATCACGCTCTCCGTAGCTGACATGAGTAAGACCTTTAAACAGGTCAGCATACACAAGGCTGCAGGGCCAGACGGATTACCAGGACGTGTGCTCCAGACGTGCTGACTAACTGGCAGGTGTCTTCACTGACATTTTCAACATGTCCCTGATTGAGTCTGTAATACCAACATGTTTCAAGCAGACCACCATAGTCCCTGTGCCCAAGAACACAAAGGCAACCTGCCTAAATGACTACAAACCCTTAGCACTCACGTCCGTAGCCATGAAGTGCTTTGAAAGGCTGGTAATGGCTCACATCAACACCATTATCCCAGAAACCCTAGACCCACTCCAATTTGCATACCGCCCAAACAGATCCACAGATGATGCAATCTCTATTGCACTCCACACTGCCCTTTCCCACCTGGACAAAAGGAACACTTATGTGAGAATGCTATTCATTTTCTGCAGCTCAGCGCTCAACACCATAGTACCCTCAAAGCTCATCACTAAGCTAAGCATCCTGGGACTAAACACCTCCCTCTGCAACTGGATCCTGGATTTCCTGACGGGCCGCCCCCAGGTGGTGAGGGTAGGTAGCAATACATCTGCCATGCTGATCCTCAACACTGGAGCTCCCCAGGGGTGCGTGCTCAGTCCTTCCTGTACTCCCTGTTCACCCACGACTGCATGGCCAGGCACGACTCCAACACCATCATTAAGTTTGCAGACGACACAACAGTGGTAGGCCTGATCACCGACAACGACGAGACAGCCTATAGGGAGGAGGTCAGAGACCTGGCCGGGTGGTGCAAGAATAACAACCTATCTATCTCTCAACGTAACCAAGACTAAGGAGATGATTGTGGACTACAGGAAAAGGAGGACCGAGGACTCCCCCATTCTCATCGACGGCGCTGTAGTGGAGCAGGTTGAGAGCTTCAAGTTCCTTGGTGTCCACATCAACAACAAACTAGAATGGTCCAAACACACCAAGACAGTTGTGAAGAGGGCACGACAAAGCCTATTCCCCCTCAGGAAACTAAAAAGATTTGGCATGGGTCCTGAGATCCTCAAAAGGTTCTACAGCTGCAACATCGAGAGCATCCTGACTGGTTGCATCACTGCCTGGTACGGCAATTGCTCGGCCTCTGACCGCAAGGCACTACAGAGGGTAGTGCGTACGGCCCAGTACATCACTGGGGCTAAGCTGCCTGCCATCCAGGACCTCTACACCAGGCGGTGTCAGAGGAAGGCCCTAAAAATTGTCAAAGATCCCAGCCACCCCAGTCATAGACTGTTCTCTCTACTACCGCATGGCAAGCGGTACCACAGTGCCAAGTCTAGGACAAAAAGGCTTCTCAACAGTTTTTAACCCCAAGCCATAAGACTCCTGAACAGGTAATCAAATGGCTACCCGGACTATTTGCATTTTGTGCCCCCCCAACCCCTATTTTTAAGCTGCTGCTACTCTCTGTTTATCATGTATGCATAGTCACTTTAATTATACATTCATGTACATACTACCTCAATTGGGCCGACCAACCAGTGCTCCCGCACATTGGCTAACCGGGCTATCTGCATTGTGTCCCACCCGCCAACCCCTCTTTTACGCTACTGCTACTCTCTGTTCATCATATATGCATAGTCACTTTAACCATATCTATATGTACATACTACCTCAATCAGCCTGACTAACCTATGTCTGTATGTAGCCTCGAAACTTCTATAGCCTCGCTACTGTTATTTTTCACTTTCTTTTTACTGTTGTTTTATTTCTTTACTTACCTATTGTTCACCTAATACCTTTTTGCACTATTGGTTAGAGCCTGTAAGTAAGCATTTCACTGTAAGCATTTCACTGTCTACACCTTTTGTATTCGACGCACATGACAAATAAACTTTGATTTGATTTGAAGCATGGGAAACCGTGTTTAAACCCTTTACAATGAAGATCTGTGAAGTTATTTGGATTTTTACGAATTATCTTTGAAAGACAGGGTCCTGAAAAAGGGACGTTTCTTTTTTTGCTGAGTTTACATAGCTTTGATAATGACCCTATATCTAGGCTATGCAGCATGAGCATACACGTTTCGTGATGCGTCTTCGGCTCCTCTCTTGATTCAAATGTGCTCCCTAAAGCGTTTTTTTGATTTCCTGTATCTCTGACACCTGAGAAATGTATGTCTGGTGCTTGTCTTCCTGTCTCTCGCTGCTGCCTTTTATCTCTTATTTCCTCTCACTCTCTTTCCATCCATCCATCTCTCTCTCTTTTTACACACTCACAATGGCGACACCATTCTCCAGCCTGTACTGTTTGACCAAGACCCCTGGTCCTGCAGTAGACCATTGAACACTAATGTGGGTTAGAGTAGGGCCTTCAGCCATGGAAATACAGAAATCTGAGGCTTTAGGTTCTTGCACCAGAGTAAAACCTGCCAGTGGAGCCACATGAATCTCACATAGCACACAGACTTGTTCTCTCATTGGATCTAGGCCTACCTCTGTGTAATCGATCATCTCAGTCACTCTCATCACGTCCTGTTGTTGAAGGAAGGAATCGTGGCAGGTGTGTTTTGGTCTTGGTGCTGAGCATGTGTTTATCTGTTATGGCTATAGCAGCAGGGATATGACAGTGATGTGTGATGTATGAGGGGTCAACACAGTGCACAGCTTTGTCTCGTGCCGTATGAGCTTCGGGACTACAGAGCAGTGGAGCAGGAAGTCTGCTGCTCTCATGTCCTGTCTGTCAGCTAGTTGCCGTGGAGACGTCTGGGCCTGTGTGGCACAGGGCAGGGCAGATCAAGGGCGAGACAACAGCACTGCAGGTAAACCAGCCCATCAGGTTTCACACGCTGTCAAATCCCCTGATCACAGAGATGTCATGTGGCACGCCAAGGTCTCCACGGTGACGCACAGTCTGACGGGACCTTGAGCTGCTGTCTACGAGCAAAGTCGGGAAACTCTCCTTAGAAATCTGACTGAAGAGAACTAACTGAAAGATGAGCTGAGAGGAAGGAAAAAGCTGCTTCCAAAACATCACATCATCTCCTCTTGCTCTGTTTAATCTCAGCAGTTTTTAGAGAGCTGGTTTATATTGACTCCTCCAATAACAACATCATTACCGTCTGCAGTAGTAATGTAACCTGATGTAATTACACTGGTGCGGCTGGCAGAGCCACTCAGCCTCAAGCCCTGATTTCTCTCTACTTATGGACACAGGAAACCGGGGGACGGGCGGAGACCTGATGCTGTGATTCTGGAAAGGAAATAGGAATATATTAATTGAATTGAATCAACTGTATTGTTCCACAGAGGGGACATTGGATTTGACCCCAGCATAAAATGGGCATACATCAGCACACATCCAACGGCTAATACAGTGCAGTAGCCCTATTGGGAGTAGTCTGACCAGGGAGGGAGTGACTCCAGCATGGCTTGGTGTGGCTGTGTTATTCAGGCTGAAAGGCAGAGCTCCTCCACACTGAAGGAGACTATTGTTCTTTTGTTCCTGCTTGAGGAAACAGCAGAGCATGCTGGTTATTATTGGTAGCCAAGAGCAGCTTTGTGTGTGTTCAACCTATGTGTGTGTGCGCAGCTGGACTCGTGTGCTGCTCTATTCAGCTCTCTGTGTGTCGAGTATATACTCTTAGGTGTGTGTGTGTGTGTGTGTGTGTGTGTGTGTGTGTTTTGTGAAAGTGTGTATAGGGCTATGTTCAGTACATTTCATTCCTGTGTACGGTGCATGGACTGGCACATGACGTTGAAGCCTTCCATGACAGCTTATATGTGGGGGTCTGTGTGTGCTGGTATCAGTGTGTGAGTGCATGAGGTTTTTGTGTGCGTCACAGCGATGTCTCAGATTCCTGCCTTTGTGTCCAGATGCCATTCCACATGGGCACGCCGCTCATTCCACTCTCCCCAGCCCAGCCCCGCTCTCCACCCTCACTGAGGTTTGTCACAGCCCAGTAGACAGGACGACAGTTAGACTACCTAGCTAGCTACCCAAACCAGCAGTAAAACCATTTAGAATAGAGAAATGAAGCAGGCAGCAGCAGTTCAGGCTGTAGAGAGGAGGAGTGCAGTGAAGGCATCAGGATCAGGTTACTATGAGCTGTTCTCCAGACGCATCTCGTTACCGTCAACGTATTTAAGAGACCAGCTCAGATTCTAATCAGCTTTCCAGAAACTCTTTACTGCTGGACAGCTTTTATTTTTGTTTTAACAGACCCTCCTTTTGCTTTCAACACTGTTTTGACTTCTGACTACTGATTCCAATCTTTCTTTATGGACAAGTGTGTTATTTGCATGCATTTGTGTCAAGAGAATTTTGAATCCCAATGATAATAACTAACAATCAATAAGCTTTGACCAATCCCCGAGGTTTGTAAGACCCTGGGTTTAATAATAATTAGTCAAAGACTCAGCTTCTGCAAAAGGTTCGTACAGTTTATTCATGAGAACGTTCTGAAGTCCATAATACAAAGACATCCATTTTATAACTCACTCTCTATTTACGCACATACCTCCACACAAACAGTAGATATCCTACGCACATACATACACACAAACAGTAGGTGGGTTGTATCCCTCCCCAGAGTTCTCACCACTGTTTATCACTACCCAGCGCTGTCAGTTCAATTCCCCCGAGATTATAGGAACCTTGAAAATGACTCCCTGTCCTATCATAAGTTTCTCAGAGTTCTAGCCAGGTCGGGTCAAACACAGTTGAATTGTTCTCGGTATTTTCTTAGACACACACACACATTTCTGTCCCTCACCTGTCTCTACCAAACCTTATTGTACTTATGTTTAGTACTTTAATCATTCATTATACATGCTATATAAACTAATAATCACTAATAGTTACGTTTCAGGGTGGAATATTTTAATCATTACCTTTAAACATATAATTCCCTTATCAATTTGTTTGAAAGTAATTATTTAAACTGTACCATTCAAATGAACGGCTTAATTTGAATTCATTATTGAATGGAAATGTTTAAGGATAGAGTGGATCTGAAAACCAGTAACACACATCTGCTAATTAAAATGTTATGACCCAACTGTGGCTTTTACAACTATCTTAACCAATGACCATGGGAATAGATTTTTCATTTCACTTTAGATTGGTTAATCATATACTTCCCACAAGTCTGGAAAGTCCCCATCTTTCTGTTGTTTACTTATTGGCAGGGTTGTGAAATGCCCTCCACGGTTTGGGGGACTTCATGTTGAGGCCTGGCCCTAGTCTGGCTGATCCACGATCTATGCTGCTATGCTGGAGTTAGAGGGAGTTCAATGGAGTTAAATGTTTCTCAGTCCGACAACAATGGTGTGACGGAGCAGAGTGTTGACAGCAAAGTGCTTAGAAATGGTGAGAGGAATCCTCGGTAGACGGACAGACCTGGCTGCTGTCTGTTCTAGCCTGATGGACCGTTAGGTTCTGAGGCTACGGTTTACAGGTGATCTCTGTCTAGGCTACTGTTCTGGAAGAAAAATATCTGTTTCCTATGTGTCCTCGTACTGATTTTCCTAGGAATTACAGTTCCAGATTGGTCAAAGAGTGTAACTCTTCATGATAGGTTATTATGATGACGTAAACCTTGCCCTTGAGTCTCTCAAAGCTCAACACTAATACACTATCTCTCTACTGCCATTCCAATCCTGTTGCACAGACAAAAGCAGCAACTGTCTGCCTGTGTGGGTGTTTAGCTGGAGATGTAGCAAAGGGACAAAGTACACAGTGTATTTGCAGGATTTGCACATGTGGTCACACACGGTCCTTTCTGTGTAATGCTCAGGGGAGAGTTGTGCCTAAAGGCAGACGCCAGATCTGTCCAGATTGGATCTATTTTTGAACCCTAAGAAATGTCTGATCACCCTAGGTCCACAGGCCAAAGCAGGCCCTATGGCAGTAAGAATCAGTCACACACACATCACACACACACACAACTGCTCTGATTTGTGTCTTAAGCAAGTCTGACCTTAATAAACTATTTCACTGTAACACAAACCAACTCATTACTTTGTCTCCCCTAGATGAGTCGACACTTGAATCAACCTTTTTCCCCCTTTAAAATGTCTATTTTAAGGGATATTTAAAAAATAAATAATTCTACTTTATATTCATCATCTCCAGCACCACCCCAACGTCAACATATGTGGGAATTATGCTTTTCTATGTTTTGTAGTAAAAAAGGTGTTTCCAATGATATCATCAACCAATTAGTAGGCATTGCCTACTCAGAATTGGTTAAAATCACACGATGCACACTATTATATGCCCTGTTGGTAATCCTGACCATGTCTCTCTGTTTCTCTGCAGGTGACCCAACCAGGCTTCCTGGGCAACTGAGACGTGATTCTGGGACGGGCACAGTCCCTCCCCTCAGCCTGCCTGCCCTGCGTCATCCCCGTCTCCCAGACATCTCCTCTTGAGAGAATGACCATCGGCCCAGACCAGCTCTACCGTCACCATACCAGTGTGTGAATGACTCTTTGCCGAAAAGCCACCGTGCTCTGCCACCCCGTTGTTGCAATGAAGAGCAAGTATTCCCAGTACTATAACCAGACCCTGATCCATGCCTACTATGTGTTTGCCAAGGACATGACCTGGGAGGAGCTGGAGGAGCGCACCAACGGGAAGGCCCAGCTCAGCTCCCTCAACGTCGTCTTCGTCATCATCTGCAGCATCATCATTCTGGAGAACTTGCTGCTGCTCATTGCCGTGTTCCGCAACAAGAAGTTCCACACCGCCATGTTCTTCTTCATCGGGAACCTAGCCTTCTCCGACCTGCTGGCCGGCTCAGCCTACATCGCCAACATCTTCCTATCAGGGCCAAGGACCTTTGAGTTGGTGCCGGTGCAGTGGTTCATCCGGGAGGGCACAGCCTTTATAGCGCTGGCCGCCTCCGTCTTCAGCCTGCTGGCCATCGCCATCGAGCGCTACATCGCCATCACCAAGGTCAGGGTGTACGGTTCTAACAGGACGTGTCGTATGTTCCTGCTGATCGGGACGTGCTGGGTCACCTCCATCCTCCTGGGGGGCCTGCCCATCATCGGCTGGAACTGCATCAACAACCTGCCTGAGTGCTCGGCCTTGCTGCCCCTCTATTCCAAGAAGTACATCCTGTTCGTGGTCACCATCTTCAGCATCATCCTGCTCTCTATCGGCATCCTTTACGTGCGCATCTACCTGATCGTGCGCTCTAGCCACCAGGAGGCCACCAACTCTCCGGCCTACGCCCTGCTGAAGACGGTCACCATCGTGCTGGGCGTCTTCATCGTGTGCTGGCTGCCCGCCTTCACCGTCCTCCTCCTGGACACCTCCTGCCGCAGGCTGGACTGCCCCGTCCTCTCCAAGGCAGACATCTTTTTCGGCATCGCCACGCTCAACTCGGCACTCAACCCGCTGATCTACACGCTACGCAGCAAGGACATGAGAAAAGAGTTCCTGCGCGTGCTGTGCTGCTGGGGGCTGCTGACCAGCGGGCGCCCCACCGACCGATGCCTGGTGCCCCTCAAGAGCTCCAGCTCTATGGAGCACTGCACCAACAAACACGAACACCAGACCACGCCCATCATGCAGGCAGAGTGCACCACCTGTGTCTGACCCGATGCTATAATCACACAGTGTGTGTTTCTGAATGTGTGTGCGTGTCTGTTAGACTGGGTGTGTGAGAGGGATAGTGTGTGTGATGGGGCTGTGTGCAGGTGAAGAGACTTAAAGAGGAAAGCACACCTGTGAACCCCCCATCCCCACCCCAGATCTGCCACATAGAAGACCGTCTGTCTGTTTGTCTGGAGATGTCACAACATCGTTGACTCTCATTACAATCATACCTGTGTGAATTCACAATCAGCATTCAACCGATTCACCACAAGAGCGTGATAACACAATCATCCTCGAGTGAATTCACTATTATTCAATGAATTCACAATCATAGCTGAGCCTTTTTTTTTTGTTAAACAATGTTTTAAACATTTTCTTAGGGACTTTCACAGAGTGGAGTCACAATCTTTGTTGAGGGAGTCTTGATTATAACGATACATTAATTCATGTTCTGCATGTCCGCTTGTTTTACATGTATGCAGACTCTCTTATGGAAAGCCAAATCCACAGACACCATATACATAATACATAATTGTGATGCTGAGTTGTTGGAGTGTTTTACTGCGCCCTGATAATGGAAAGCTTTCACATATTGCACTTTGTAGACATGTAAGCGTTGTGGGGTTGTTTATGGCTGTCACCCTCTTGAAAGGTTAAACCACAGAAGTTTCCCTGAGTGAATTATATATGTATGGATTCATAGAGTACTCATCGTATAGAGAGACGTGAGGCACCCAGGCAGTGACTAGTCCTCACTCAGTACTGCACTCCATGCAGGCCAAAACCCTTACAAGTACCCCTCTAAACCAGGGCTATATATCCTCATATATTAACATGCATAGATCCCTTTGATTAACTGCAAAAACAAAAGTACTCTGCTTACGTATATTGCATGACATTCTAACTCCTTTGTAAGAACTAATGTGTATTGGTGTACTCCAGTAAGTTCAGCTTGTTCATTAACATTCTCTCCTCTCTCTCTCTCTCCCTCTCCTCTCCTCTCCTCTCCTCTCCTCTCCTCTCCTCTCCTCTCCTCTCCTCTCCTCTCCTCTCTCAAATCTGTCCCTCTCGCGCTTCTACTGTTGTCTTTTGTAACTAACATTTCCTAAGAGGAAGGCCCAATCAGAAAACACATTTCCTGAAGTGAGTTGGCACTGATAAATTTCACTCGATGACAGCTACCCAGAAGCCCATACCCAACAGGACTGTTGTCTTAACGATGTTGTAGCAACGCAGTGGCAGAGTGCTTTCTGTTATTATTGGGCCTTGCTCCAGGGGAATGGGCCTGAATGTAAGTATGAAGTGTTTGGAGCGAGACCGCTCTATTTTTGACAGTATTATTGATCATTGACTTGTCATTGATGTGCAGAGAGTGGGATTAAACAGGGTAGGTCAATCTCACTGTGAAGTCTTAAAAACAGACCACAACAAACAACAGGAATATCACCACCAAGCCAGTCCAGGTAGAATGGTTGAAAAATAGTACAGTGTCCTGTTCAACACAGGAAGACATGGGATTAGTCCAGAGTAGACGCGTCTCGTCTTCCCCAATCCCAATAATCCCTCTCCCCCTCCATAAAGGAGAGAAGATCCAGTTTAACGGGGAGCACGGGTCTCCATTCCCTTCACACGAGAGGTCGCCCTCTTTATTCTCTTAGGTGCCTAAATAAACTCTACTTCCTCTAACGACAGGAAGTCCTGTGTTTCAAAAAGTGGTTCCTGTTGTTCAGGAAGAACCTCATCTGCCTTTGTACAGACACACACTCACTCTCACTTGGCCACGCTTCTGGTCGTCCTCATGCAGGTTTTTACAGCCTGCTAGTTAGACAGCGAGCCCTAGCCTGGAATCCAAACAGATATGCTCTGTTTCACAATAAACTGAGAATATAAATGTAGATTCCAGTCTAGGCCAGACCAGTAGGAATAGTGAAAGCACTTTGGCAGATTCCATATTGCCTGACTGCCTGCTCTCTCCCGGGTTTCTTAAAAGACAGCGCAAACATACCTATCACTTCATTCATGTGTTGCCTAACCCTGTATGATTTGTATAAATATATGAATGACTATGTATGTAAGTATGTACAGTATGTATGTAAGAACTGTGTTCATGTATGGAATGTATTGTGTCCCCAGTAGCATGATGCCTGTGTCAAACCGGTACATCTTAAACACTAATAGTGGTACATAATTTTTTTTTTAAATGCATTCCTTTTTATAAAATAAATGAAATCTAAAGAATCCAATGTGTTTTGTGTGTGTGTGTGTGTGTGTTTTTAAACAAAGTGAATGTGTGCACACAAAAGTTCATATTTGTGCATGTATTGTATGTGGAAAAACATGTCCTGATACGTTTCACTTTCCAAGCCTATTGCCATCTTTCAAAATCCCTCATGGCTGCATGAGGTGTAATCGAAAACTGATATTTAATCCAAACATGCTCTAACAAAGTCTAAAAAATACTTGTTTCAACATGAAAAAGCTCTATTCAAATGTTGCCATTAAACTTTCCCCATTTAACCTTGGCCTTCACATCTAACAGCATGGTTTTAACTGCTTCCAGACTAACATGAGAAAGAGTTCTGTTGTGTGAAGTGTTAGGGGTGACCATGTGGGGCGGGAGAGAAAACAAATGGGGTGTGGCAGGCAGTTTTGAGAAATTGTCATTAAAGAAAAGAGAGTGGCTGTTTCTCTGGGAGCTCCATGAAGAAGGGAGACAGCCTTTTGAGGGCCAGGTTCCTGGCTGGCCTTGGGCCACAGCCCGGGAGAGGCTGACGGAGTCTGGCCTGGTTGCTGTCAGAAGTCCTGGATTCCTGGGTGGGAACATTGGCTAAATCAGCCCCAGGAGGCTGCGGTGCGGCATGGCTAGAAGGGATGCAGCTTTTGTCAAATTAAAGTCCGATTTGACTTTTCGTAGCAGGCTAGAACTTATGCAGCAGGTTAGTATAATTAACGTAGCAGGTTATGAGACTTAGGTTAATGTTAGGAAAAGGGTTTTGTAAAATGCAAACATTTACTTTTGAAGTTAATATGACAAAAGATGGATCCCTTTTAGCCATGACCTTGCGCTGCTGGGAACGTGGCCAAGAATTTCCAGTGCTCAGCAGCAAGATATGACAGAGTCCAGAAACCTGTAGGTGAAGAACACAAAAGGCATAAAGGTTTACGTTGTGTGCATAAAGCTCAACTGAAACAGCTGCATATGCTTAAAAAGACATGAACACACTCATGCCAGGCACACCCACAAACAGGCATCCACATTAGGGAAAACAAGACTGCACACTTGCGAGTTTAAAACATACAGTCATTTGGAGTCAGCTGCACATTCCTGTATAGATATATCACAGCAAAAAAACACACACAAAGGAGCTCATATACTCTCAGCCTCGAGAAATTCACTGCACAACCGTAATGAACTAGTGCCACCTTGTGGTGAAACAGACTAATTTTACGTGTACATTTCACTTTCATTCACAGCACTAATTCCTGTCATATGTTGGGTATGTGTATGAATATTTTTTTTTTTTATTCATGGATACTTTGTATTTCAACACATTCATTATTAACTTTAGTTTTCGGTTGCATAATGCAAATAATATAGATCTATGTCTATCTATTCGTACCATTTGTCCTACCCAAAATAAATATGAAGACATGCTGGCTTGTTATGTGCTCAATGGTTCTATGATGATTTTAATTACATTTTACTGCACACACTTGCAATTATTTAGGTTTGTTTTTCGACAATAGACAATGTTGCTATTGTGTACTGGTCGTTCCACGAAATGAGTCCCTTTTGAGTGCCTTTGATATTTTAAGTAGAAATTGTGCACCAATATTACATTTTAAAAGCCTGTTATATTAAACGAAGTACCCTTTAATATAGAACACGTTTTTTATATCAATAAAGACACTATGTTCCAGAAGTGTGGACTCAAATATGATGACTGCAACTCGACTTTGACACCAATGACTCGTGACTTGACTTGGACTTAAGCCTTATGACTCGACCTGACTTCATACCCTCCCCAAGCCCAAATATACAAAAATTATGCAGCGCATCAACTCTTCATTTAACGTTTGAATCGGACAGCAGCCAATCAAATTGTGCGTGGCAGTGTAGAGGAACATCGGCGGGTGAATTCAGATGGAGCCCTTGGAATGATGATACCCAAAAGTATTATTTTCGGATATAAAGACGACGCTGTATCAACAAAAAACGGATTGCAACTTGCAAAACATGCGGGGGAAAAATTACAGACGGAGGCGCAACAATTTCCAACTTTGTTCGACATTTGAAGTTGCACCAAAGAACGGTAAGTCGTGGCTAATATAGCCGACAGCTATCCATCACACGAGGTTGTGTGTTTATGAGTGTGTAACTTGTTTCTTTTTGCTGGCGTGTGATGTCTAGAGCCTGTATTGTTATGTGCGCTCCTCACTGCTTGCCTAGATTAGACTTGCAGATCGACTCGCCACCACGCTGTTTGGAGCTGGAAAAGATCAAATGAGCACATTTGTGGCAGAGTGCCTCCTAGAATGGTTGTGTACTCTTCCTATCCTGCAGATTACGGCGAGTGCTTGAACCTCTGATGGTGTTTATGCTTCACACAAATCCCACCATCCCCCTCTCTGCTGTCCTCCGCAGTTTTGAGCTTTCTCCATTGATAATGAATGAAATACGGCGGCTTATTTCATCTGAGGCACCGCATTCAGATACACTATTCCAGATAGAAATGCGTATTCTAAAATAGATGAAATAGTTTTTCCCCCTCATCAATCTACACAAAATACCCCATTATGACAAAGCAAAAACAGGTTAAGAATTTTTTGCAAATTAATATTTTTTTTTTTAACTGAAATGACATTTACATAAGAATTCAGACCCTTTACTCAGTACTTTGAAGCCCCTTTGGCAGCGATTACAGTCTTGAGTCTTCTTGGCACACCTGTATTTTGGAAGTTTCTCTCATTCTTCTCTGTAGATCCTCTCAAACTCTGTCAGGTTGGATGGGGAGCGTTGCTCCAGGTCTCTTCAGACATGTTCCATCGGGTTCAAGTCCGGGCTCTAGCTGGGACACTCAAGGACATTCAGAGACTTGTCCCGTAGCCACTCTGCGTTGTCTTGGCTGTGTGCTTTGGGTAATGTCCTGTTGGAAGGTTATCCTTCACCCCAGTCTGAAGTCCTCGGCGCTATGGAGCAGGTTTTCATCAAGGATCTCTCTGTACTTTGTGCTGTTCATCTTTCCCTCGATCCTGACTAGTCTCCCAGTCCCTACTGCTGAGCAACATCTCTACGGCATAATGCTGCCACCACCATGCTTCACCATAGGGAGGGTGCCAGGTTTCCTCCAAACGTGACGCTTGGCATTCAGGCCCAATAGTTAAATCTTGGTTTCATCAGACCAGAGGATCTGGTTTCTCATGGTCGGGAGTCTTTAGGTGCCTTTTGGCAAACTCCAAGCAGGATTTCATGTGCCTTTTACTGAGGAGTGGCTTCCATCTGGCCACTCTACCACAAAGGCCTGATTGGTGGAGTGCTGCAGAGATGGTTGTCCCTCTGGAATTTTCTCCCATCTCCACAGAGAAACTCTAGAGCTCTGTCAGAGTGACCATCGGGTTCTTGGTTACCTCCCTGACCAAGGCCCTTCCCCCGATTGCTCAGTTTGTCCGGGCACCCAGCTCTAGGAAGAGTCTTGGTCATTCCAAATTTCTTCCATTTAAGAACAATGAAGGCCACTGTGTTCTTGGGGACCTTCAATGCTGTAGTAATGTTTTGGTACCCTTCCCCAGATCTGTGCCTCGACACAATCCTGTCTCGGAGCTCTACGGACAATTCCTTCGACTTCATGGCTTGGTTTTTGCTCTGACATGCACTGTCAACTGTGGGACCTTTATATAGACAGGTGTGCCTTTCCAAATCATGTCCAATCAAGTTGTAGAAACATCTCAATGATGATCAATGGAACAGCATGCACCATGAACTTAATATCGAGTCTCATAGCAAATGGTCTGAATACTTATGTAAATCATGTTTTTTTCCCCCTCGTTTTTAAAAATAAATTTGCAAAAATGTCTAATCCTGTTTTCTCTTTGTCATTGTGGGGCAGTGTGTGTAGATTGATTTGATTTTTTTTGTTTGTATTTTTTCATACATTTTAGAATAAGGCTGTAACGTAACAAAATGTGGAAAAAGTCAAAGGGTCTGAATACTTTCCGAATGCACTGTATTCAACTTCTCAGATGCATTCAGTTTCAGTTTTCTAAATTCAGATTCAAAACCAGAGACATCCTGGGCCCTCATTTATCAGTGTTGCGTGCGAACGGAAATGTTCGTAAACCATGCGTGCGATCATTTCTAAGCAAAGTGTGGGATTTATCCATTTGTACTGATACTTGAGAATGTGTGTAAATTTAAGCAAACCTCTGACCATGCGTACCCATAGCACCTTGTGGTAGGAAAGTCAAACTGCTAATGAAATACCATCCACCAAATGAGAACAGATTAACATACTGGACCAAATCATAAACTATGAAGAAAAAGATAATACATTAATAGTTTATTAATGTATTTATTTTTATAGACACTTCAGCTACAAATAGTTTTCTCAGGGTGCTATGAAATTCATAAACATGAAACCATTTAAGCCTAATTGAATAATAAAGTCAATTAGAAAGAGAGTGGAATGTAAGGTTGGAGGCAACTTAGTTAAACCAGTTAAATAATATAAAAGGCAACACTGAGGCGTTGTGACTTGGCCAAAATGGCAAATCTTGCATTCGAGGATCTGGCATAAGCTGCATTACGCAGGGAGCGTGTTTTCAATGAGCGTGCAGATTTTTTTGCTGAGAGTGACGCTTGGCTTATTAGTAGATTTAGTTTTCCAAGGCATATTTTATTGTATCTCTGCAACCAACACTCTCTAGTATTAGAAAGGGAGACGAAACGCACCAATGCCATCCAGGTGCACACACAAGTCCTCTCCACCCTGGGATTTTTGGCCACTGGAACATTCCAACGGGAGATTGCGGATCGGTCTGGCATTTCACAACCAAGCATGAGCCGAATATTGCCTGCAGTCCTTCGTGGCATTATTTCATTGACCCCACAATACATCGTTTCCGTACACTGCTGTGCAACAGGCCAGAGTGAAAAAGGATTTCCATACCATAGTTGGATTTCCCAATGTCATTGGAGCAATTGACTGCACCCACATTGCAATGAAAGCACCATCATTGAACGAATTCAACTTCGTCAACAGAAAAGGTTTCCATTCTGTCAATGTGCAGGTCATCTGTGATTCACATTTGGCTTCGTTGAATGTAGTGGCCAAATGGCCAGGTGGGAAACATGATTCATTCATTGCGCAGAACAGTTCAGTCGGCCTTAACCTCCAAGAAGGAGCTGTTGAGGATGGATGGCTTATTGGTAAGTGACTTATGTTTTATTTGCCATGTTAGACCTCTACTGGGAAACTGAATGTTGTGTTCATAACTGCAGGAGACCGGGGCTACCCATTAAAAACATGGCTGATGACTCCCCTCACAAACCCCTCAAACCAACAAGAGGCAAGGTACAACCAAGCCCACGCACGCACAAGAACAACAGTGGAGTGATTGTTTGACACAATCAACAAGTTCTTTCAATGATTGATTTCTCTCTCAGGCCGTTGCGTACATCCTCCAGCTTCTGTTTGAGTCCAATAATTGATGTGTTGATCTCTTGTTGTTTCAGTACTGCATCACAGGCTGACTACATTGCTCGCGTCGCGTGCGTGAAGCAAAATCTATTTAGAAATCTATATTATTCAATTAATTGCACCCACACTGCTCGCGCGCCAACGAGTGTCTGCGTTGCCAAGTGCTAAAATAGAAGTCAGTTCTATTTGTGACGCAGATCGCTCTGCAAATCCTGCCTCTCCCTCTCCCATCTCCTCATTGGTTTATAGAAGCAGGTACCCACGTGCCAACTCCTCATTGGTTATACCCACGTGGGGGACTGAAAGACGAACGAGGTCAGTGGTGGTAATGCACCTAATTTATGAAAGTTGCCAATCGCAATATAAAGTCAAGAGAAGAAAAGGCCTAGGAGGAGAGATGACTAGAAACGATTCGGTTGACCGTTTTATGTGTGGATTAATTGTCAGAGTAGAGGACTTTGCATTTCAGGTAAAATAACAACTCAATGTTTATATCCCAGGACAAATTAACTAGCAACAGCAAGCTAGCTAAATAGGACAAATTAGCTAGCAAGTGCATGCTAGCTAGCTAAATTGCCATAAAGGTTTAATGCTTTTCGTAATGTAATTGGTTGAGTTTGTTTTGATATTTTAACATGCGTTTGGTGTGGGGGGACAAAATACATGTATTCATGATGGCGCACGCGCGCAGCCGGTTTGGGTTCCGTGTGAGGTCTCTCCAATTATGCTGCCAATGCGCTGGTCCATAGCAGACAGTGAAGAGTCACTCTGCCCTCCTCCAGTTGCACTTATCCCTTTTTTGGATCATAATATTTTTTTGGCATATGTTTTTAAATCAAACCATTTCTTTTAAATTTCATTAACTGTCAGATGAGGCAGAATTTACCACAGCACTAACCTGCTCCCAAGCAATATTTATTTTCTTATTTGTCAAGCCATTGCTGAGTGCTCCAAAAAGTATAGCTTGTTTTGCTTCCACTTTGGTGATCAAAGGTTCTATTTCTGCATCCGAAAAGTTTTTTTTCTTTGATTTCTCCATGTTGGCGAACAGAAATTAGTGACATTTCTTGCAGCTTTAAAGGGAAGGTTTGTGACCATAAATGGTAATTTAGGGTGGTTCTTTATGTAAATGAGACTTCACATGTAAATGAGACTTCACATGCACTAGCACAGTGTTTTAGAACGTGTCTAGTTTATCAAGGCAAAATACTTACAGGTGTGTGTAAATCAAGCGTACGAGCAATTGATAAATACCAAACTTTTTGTACTTCCGAACTTTAAACATTTTTTCGTACATTTCATTTAGAAGCTTTTCTATGCAACATCGATAAATGAGGGCCCCGGTACTTTAAGCGGTACTTGATAACCAAGCAGGGTGCAGTCCTTTTGAACTTCCTGAATTTATCCATATAGAGTACCACAGTGTGAGTCATAATACCCATTAAAAACCTAACGGTCAAAACGGGAAAATGGTTCTAATCTTTTTTCCACTGTTCATTTTCCCCATAGGGGATTTTAGAAACACTTAAAATAATGGCTGTGTTTTGTGTAGGCTTACCCTGGTGTGACGTTTTGATAACTGTAAATCTCCATAGGACAAGGTGACTTTTATCAATATATTTACCTGTATTTAATCCCCCAAAATGAAATACTAATGAACTACAAATGCCACAATGATCTGGATAATGCTGCCTAATCGAGGCAAAGCTAAGAATCTCTAGATTAACTACCATGTAGTAATTAATAAATTGGCAAAATGTCTTTAAATTGACAATTCTGTCTTGTGCAAGTTTTAAATTGATATAATACCCGTTAGCAAAGGTGTCAGCTAGAGATGATGTGCAGGAGCTTGCAGGGATTTATAGTCTTGCATGACGTCTACTTTGATGCTAATTAGCATTTTCTAATCTGAGAGTAAATAGAGACGAATATATTGAGAAAAGTCACCTTCTCTGAGAGATTTAAATGGTTATCAAAACATCACGCCAGGGTAAGCCTACAAAAAACACAGCCCTTATTTTGAAGTGTTTCTAAAATCCCCTATGGGAAAAAATGAATGGTGGAAAAAACAATTGGAACCGTTTGACTGCTAGGTTTTATGGGTATTATGACACTTCCAATGTGGGTCTCTATAGGCTTTAGCTAAGTGTGCTAACACAGTCTTTAATCTGTCCTCCTCTACCTTTCCTGGCTGGCAAAGTGGCAGCGCTTGACTTGGGCAGGAGCTCACCAGAGCTGAGTACCAGCATTTCAAATGTTCTACTGCTTGAGCTCATGTTACTTTCAGAAAAGATTAGCTCAAAAGTAGTGTGGAGCTTCTGGGCCTAAATATAAACAGTACCTGTACCCAAATTGAGTACCGGCACCTATTTCAGACCAAGTCGAGCACTGTAAAGCACCAGGATGTTGTCTCTGGTTTTCAATCTGAATTTATAGAACTGAATTTGAAATTTGAATGCATCTGAGAAGTTTAATATATGAATTTATATCAACTTGAAATTAGTTTGTAAACCAGGTACACAGACAGTGAATGCAATATCTACAACATTGAAACTGAATATATAAATGTAATTTAAATATTCAATTGAATTTTAAAACTGAATGCAATATTCATTCAATTCAGTTTGAAATCATTAAATAAGTTCAATTTCTGAATAAAATTTCTGCGTCACAAAAAAAAAATTCAATTCAATTTCAAGATACAAATAAAAAAATGTAATTCAAATGCAATATCTGTTGCCACTGAAATTACCCATAAATAAACAAACCACACCCCCGCCATCGCCACGTGTGCGTTTGCCAAGTTGCCCCAAGTCCACCAGATGCATATGCGTTTTGAAAATATTGAACGCATGGTAGGTACACAGAACGTACCACCACCTAGTGCGGCATCCCTAACGTAGCGTTCGTCCTGCTCCTTTGACATTGAATGACTTCAATGTCAAAGAGTTTGCGGCATCTCGTGGACATGAGGCGTTAGTTGTACAGCAGGTCACCATAAAAAATACATTTATAAAGCCAGCTATGTCTCTCTGATAAGTAAAAAAAATATCAACCATTATCACTAGCAATCCGATTGCATTTGTATCTTTCCTCGATTTCCCTCGAAAAAATCATGTACATTGTGGTGAACGAAGTTTCGTAGTAGGCAAATCAATGGGGGTGTCAACAATTTACAATATTCCATAGAGAGGTGAAACATACTATGAAATAAACAGCCAATGCTAATGTATTATTTAATTGAACTATCAATGTAAAAGTTGTTCAAAACTTTAATCGATACATGTATTAATGAAATTTGATCCCATATTCTCCATGCGCTTCACCTATACATCAACGTAATGGTAAAGCCCAAAATGCCCGGGTTTCCGCGCGAAAAGACGGCCCGCGCGCCTGAACTGCATAGAGCTAGCCTACAACAGATGCCACACACATTGTTTTCCAGAGAGCTCTGATTTTAGCACATCGTTTTAACGATTCTTTGTTGTCTTTTCTTGTTTTTTGTTTTTTTTAATCTAAACGAGTTTTATATTTTAGTCTATCACGCTCACACTTGAAATGCCAGCCAATACCTCCTTGTCTCTGCCAGTGGATGTCAGGAAAAGGTAACGTTACAAGCTAGCTAGCGCAAATGTAATGTTGCAGTGCTGTCATGTTCGGCTAGCTAGCTTGCAGCACACTGCATTCAGTTCACCCTTTGTCCTGTCAAATAAACACACATGCATGGCATGGGGTAGTATTCTTATTCTCACCGCATCACACGATCCACCATTCCATGCACAATACTGCGAATTAATTTTGTCACGCTGAAATGTCTCGGCTAACTGGATAGCTAGCTAGCATCTTCCACGGTTTTCATATGCCATGTCTAGCTATTTAACTGTACCAAAGATGCGTTGTGCTTGGGAATAGATTTGGCGCCAAATGATACATTTTGGCTCATGTCAGCTGTTGCCTCTCGCTTCAATATTGGATACATGCATGTTTTTATTTCCCAGTTGGCTAACAAATGTTAACGTTTGCGTTATCGCTCTAATTGTTAGCTTGCTAGCTATCATCGACTATTTGTGAAATGTTAGCAACTCAAAACGGATAGCGATCTACATTGGCTGTTTACAGCATGATAACATTACACTAGCTGGCTTCTTGTTCGATGCTTGGTACAGTAGCTAGGATAGGAATTCAAAATCAAGTCGGGTTCACAATCAAGTGTCCAGCTAATTAGCTAGATAGCGTTAACATTTAGCGTCAGCGACCTGTCAACAAGTTGTGCCATGCTAATATGTTGGATTTGACTATGTTCATGTTTAGGTCATTGTAGCAAGTGGGTAACACTTTGTTTTTTGTTTACAGGCTGGCGGTGTTGGAAAAAGATGAAGATGGGATCTTAGATGAGGTGAGTGACCTGAACTACCAAGTTTTACATTTGGTTTCGGGTTGCTACAGACTTATTTACGTTTTCTGTTATTTCATCGTTGACTAATGTCCAGAAAGCCGATCATGACCATCGTTTGTGAAGTTGTATTAGTCGTATGTACAAGATACACATGGTATACATCGTCCAACGAAATGCTTACTTGCCTATTCCTTCTCGACAATAAGAAATAATACAAGCGAAAGTAAATGGCTCAGACTAGAATAAACATTTGAGCATCAGTATAATACAAGAATGCACAATCTGCAGTCTAATATTTAGGGGGGCAAATGTTTACATTGTGCATTATTTACTTTGTGGATGAGTGCATATGTGTGTGTGGAGAGCTGCTTAGTGTTCAGCATTCTAATGGCTTGTAGCTACAAACTGTGTCGGAGCCTATTGTTATAAGACCTCATGCTTGATTGTCTTCCTCACAGTAGGCGAGTGAAGAGCTTGTGGCTAAGCACTTAAAATAACTTAGATGGGTAGCACCTTCCAAAGCATGTCTTAAACCAGTTTATTTAACTCATAGGACCGTGTCAAAGAAAAGGTCAAGTTGGTGCAGGACTTCCTGCATGCGGATGCCCAGGACCAGCTCAGCAGCCTGAAAGCCAAGATGAAGAGTTCAGAGATCTCAATGGTGAGTTGTGGCTGCATCCTGTCAATCTAACGAATCCACTCACTCCATAGAAATAATATCTTTGGGTTTGTCCGAAATGGCACCTTATTTCCTATATAGTGCAGTGCTTTTGACCAGGGCCTACATGTTCCCCTCAGGATGGCTACCTCTCTAAGGTGAAGGCCCTATTGGGACGTGAGCTGTGTGTGGAGAATGGCTCACACGGTGATGTTGTGGAGCAGAACTGCAAGAATGGCAAAACAAATGGCTCTGCAGTAAATGGTGACTCTCACAAGGAAGAGGATGAAGAGGGAATCATGGACACCAAAGAGGCTGATGTCATGAAGTCTCCTTCTGCCCCCAAAGGAAAGGGAGGACGGAAGAGCAAGTCAGACTCTGAGCCCAAGAGTGAGTAGGAGTGGCTGGGTACATCAATTTCTCCCTGGATTAATCTATACAGTATCTCTTTTCTGTGATGTCTCGTGCTCTGAAAGATTTATGTCCATCTAATTGTTTGACCAAGCAACTTGTAAAACCCCAAACACATCTTATAGAACTGTACATGTTGGGAAATGACCACGTGTTGAGGCACATGGATGCATGTGCAATCAATTCCAAATCCTTAAACAATAAAACATTGTTTCTTTACTTTTGTCCAGAATCTCCTGGTTCCAGGGTCACAAGAAACTCTGTCTCCGGGAAACAACCGACCATCTTATCAATGTTCTCCAAAGTGTCAGTAGGAACTCATCTGTTTCCCTTAACCTTTCAAGGTCTTATGCATTCTGCTCATGAATAAACTTTCCCCTTGCTCCCTTGCAGTCAGAAGCGCAAGTCTGATGAGGTGAATGGAGAGGTTACGAATGGAGAGGTTACAAATAGAGAAGTGGAAGAGAAAGTAGAGCGGGAAACAGAGGAAGAGGTGAGGTGATCTTATTTTGTGACACCTGTCACTCAGACCATGTGATTTACTCTTATTAATCAATGCATCTCCTAATCAGGCCTTTCTGTTGTAGACACAAGAAGAGAAGCGTTTTAAAGTGGAGCCAGACAATAAGTAAGACCTTTCACCTTTTAACCCCCCCCCCCCCCCCCCCCCTTTCAATTGGCAACACCCTTCCTCCAATTTGCATTGACTGTCTCCATCCTCTCTTCTCAGGCCAGTTGCAGAGGACGCCACTAGTGAGAAAATGAAGGCAGTGCCTGCAGCTAAGGTGAGGCCCATTCCTGCACTCAAGCTGTTATATAATTTCGGAGCAGAGTTGCAATGTCATTGTCGCTGCTCATCTGTTTCAGACTCCACCCCCTAAATGTCCAGACTGCAGGCAGTATCTGGATGACTCGGACCTCAAGTTATTTCAGGGAGATCCTGATAATGCGGTGAGAAACTTGAGGCTGTTATACTAAAGAAAATGTGATACGGTGCCATTTTAACATGTCATTAGTGCCAACTGGATATTTGTTGAATGATGACTTGCACTAAATGGGATTTTATAGAGTAAAACAATATGGATCTATTCTAGTTGTCATGGTTTCATTGATTGACTGGTAGAACAATGACTTTTCTTGATTATGTTTGTATACTTACAGCTGGATGAGCCAGAAATGTTAACAGATGAGCGCCTCTCTCTGTTTGACTCAAACGAAGACGGCTTTGAGAACTATGAAGAACTACCCCAGCACAAGATTACCAACTTCTGGTGAGTGGTCCCTTCATGCTGTCCCTTCAAAATTCTATACAGCATCAGCCTTTTAGTGCATGTTTTTTGCTGTCACCTTGGTAAAAGTGAACTGTTCTTTGTTGCAGTGTTTATGACAAGCGTGGCCACCTGTGTCCATTTGACTCTGGGCTCATTGAGAAGAATGTTGAGTTGTACTTCAGCTGTGCAGTCAAGCCCATCTATGATGACAACCCCTGCATGGATGGTATGGCCCTGACCTTTTTCACACTAACAATGTTTATATACTTGTTTTCCTCCAACCATAGTTGATTTACAATCTTTACTAAACCATTTTATGTAAGATATACTTGAGTGGTGTACCTATGGCTAACTACTGTACTGCTATTCTTCTAGGTGGGGTTCCTGCCAAAAAGCTTGGTCCCATCAACGCCTGGTGGATCACTGGTTTTGACGGAGGAGAGAAAGCCTTAATTGGATTCACTACAGGTAATCTCAAGATCTTCCTTTAGGTTTTAAGTGGATTGAACGTTAAAACATTAGCCTAATTCCTATACTCATGATGTATATGACTCTGACCTTTAACCCATGACCTCTTTCCCCATCTCCAGCCTTTGCTGACTACATCCTGATGGATCCCAGGGAGGAGTACGCCCCCATCTTCGCCGTGATGCAGGAGAAGATCTACATGAGCAAGATGGTGGTGGAGTTCCTGCAGAAGAACCCTGACGTCAGCTATGAGGACCTCCTCAACAAGATCGAGGTGAAATACTAAGATTGTTTGGTGTAGACGCTTGACCAGGGTCGTGTTCATTAGTGCAAAAATGTTTCAGTGTTGCAACTACAGTTTATTATTGGATAAGTGCAGGTAGTTCTTTTTCTGTTTGGTGCCTAATGAACATGGCCCAAATCTTCACACATGGCAACATCAGCTTCAGCACTGACTTGACTCGCCATCTCTCCTCTTTGCCCCTAAGACCACAGTGCCTCCTGCTGGGCTGAACTTCAACCGCTTCACAGAGGACACGCTGCTGCGCCACGCCCAGTTCGTGGTGGAGCAGGTGGAGAGCTACGACGAGGCCGGGGACTCTGACGAGCAGCCCATCATCGTCACCCCCTGCATGAGGGACCTGATCAAGCTGGCTGGGGTCACCCTGGGAAAGAGGTAATGATAGGACTTGGTATTGTCTGATGTTGCAGCAGACTTGCTGTTTATTATCACAACACCCCCCACCCCCTGTAGTGCTGTCTGCTTCTCACTAGGCTGTGTGGCTGGAAGGGAATCCTAACTCTTATCATGAAGTTAAAATGGCAGACTGTCTGTCGGTCAAGAGCTGGATTGAAGATGCACTTCAGTCTAATTGGCTGTGGTTTATTTTATGTTGAAACCGTAAAGTTAAAGGTCCAGCGTTGATTTGTGTTGGGGACAATAAGGGGGTTATGTTTGTCTCCCTGCTGTCTGTTCCCTCTGATCCCTGGTGTTTAACACTCCTCTTGACATTCCCTAATGCAGCATGCTGTTGTACTGGTAGGTATTCTACAGCCCTTCGGTCTGAAAATATCCTTGGCTTGTTTGGTGTGCAACAAATGTGTTGTCATAGAGCAATTTGGTGAACTGTAAAGCTCATCCCAATTTGTGCTGTTTGTCATAAAAAAAATCTGCATGGCTGCTTTGGCTGTTGAGAGCTTGAACACAGCATTACAACATTTATACTATTATAATAATTGATTGCATTAGCACAACACCCAACCACCTGCTTCTTTCTCTTCATAGGAGAGCTGCTAGAAGACAGGCCATCCGCCATCCCACCAAGATTGAGAAGGACAGCAAAGGAGGGCCCACTAGAGCGACTACCACCAAGCTGGTCTACAAGATTTTTGATACTTTCTTCTCTGACCAGATTGATCAGAATGAGAAGGATGGAGGAACCAAACGCCAGCGCTGCGGTGTCTGTGAGGTAACTTACACAGTACCAATCTGAATGAGGTTGAGCCAAGACTTTGAGGAGCCTTATTTAATTGCACTTTGAATAAGTGTTTTAGTTGATTAATTTGACCATTAAAAAAAACAAAAAAAAAACAAAAAAAAAAACACAAAACAAGCACACAACTTAAAAGCCATACATGCACATGAATAAAATCATTTGAGGATAACACACAAAGTCTGGGACTTATTTCCATTGTGGTCCTCTTGAGACAAGATGGCTAGACAAGATCTAACACAGTATGACAGTGAAATAATAAAACATAGAAGAAGAACATCTATCTCATCATTCCAGTTACATCATAGGGGTTATTCATATGGGTACAGAGGACATCAAACATATTTTTACCTTATTTTTTAAAGCTGTCCAGAGAGGACGTTGTTTTTATAGGCAGAGGCAACTCATTCCATTCTGAGGCTCCAGTATACAAGAAAGTACCTTTCCCAGCATTACTGCTGAACCTCTATAAGCACACATCAGCAACACCTGATCTGGTGCTGTGATTGTGTGCATCCCTAACACGAGGAAAGTAATCACTTGGATATCTGGGCGCAGGACCATAAATACTCCTGTAAGTGCAAACCTTCTGCCAAGCGAACTAGCTAAACCCTTATGCAACTAATTGGTCTCCTGTTCATAATTGAAGCATTTATTTAACTAGGCAAGTCGGTTAAGAACAAATTATTTACAATGACGGCCTACCAAAAAACCTACGGGGGCTGGGATTAAAAATAAATTACATAAAAATATAGGACAAAACGCACATCACAACAAGAGACAACACTACATAAAGAGACTTTAAGACAACACAGCATGGCAGCAACACATGGTAGCAGCACAAAGCATGGCACAGACAACAGCACAAAGGGCAAGAAGCTAGAGACAACAATGCATCACGCAAAGCAGCCACAACTGTCAGTAAGAGTGTCCATATTGAGTTTTTGAATGAAGAGATGGAGATTGAGTTTGAGATTGAGTTTGAGTGTTTGTTGCAGCTCGTTCCAGTCGCTAGCTGCAGCGAACTGAAAAGAGGAGCGACCCAGGGATGTATGTACTTTGGGGACCTTTAACAGAATGTGACTGGCAGAACGGGTGTTGTATGTGGAGGATGAGGGCTGTAGTAGATATCTCAGATAGGGGGGAGTGAGGCCTAAGAGGGTTTTATAAACAAATATCAACCAGTGGGTCTTGCGACGGGTATACCGAGATGACCAGTTTACAGAAGAGTATAGAGTTCCGTGATGAGTCCTATAAGGAGCATTGGGGGCAAATCTGATGGCCGAATGGTAAAGAACATCTAGCCGCTCGAGCACCCTTACCTGCCGATCTGTAAATTACAATTCTGTATTCTAGCATGGGTAGGATGGTCATCTGAAACAGGGTTAGTTTAGCAGCTGGGGTGAAAGAGGAGTGACTACGATAGAGGAAACCAAGTCTAGATATAACTTTAGCCTGCAGCTTTGATATGAAATGCCTTAGTTTAAAACACTCCATGTTCTCATTCTTCTATCTCCAGGTTTGTCTAGTTCCAGACTGTGGCAAGTGTTCAGCCTGCAAGGACATGATCAAGTTTGGGGGTAGTGGTCGCAGCAAGCAGGCTTGCCAGAAGAGGAGGTAAGTTAGCTGATCTTTAGTGCCCCTTAGTTGCCTAGATAAATGGTTCCTGCCATGGCTGTTTCTGAACACTCATAACATTTTGTTCCAGAACACTGTTCCTTCCCATGAGCTCATTCTGGAAAAACGCTAAACAGTTCTGAGACTGTTAAAACAAACTCCACTCTCTTTTATAAAAATAAAAAACCTGCCACTAAGTGTGAACTGGGCCATGGGGTGGAACTGGGGATGGGGCTACGCTAGCCAGCTAATGAACATCTTCAGAGCCCTTTATTTCAAATTGGGCGCTTATGTTGTAGGTGTGGTGGCTTGAACTCATTGGCTAATGTGATCTGCTCCCTAATCAATGTAATTTCCCCACCAGATGCCCCAATCTGGCAGTAAAGGAGGCTGAGGATGATGAGAACATAGAGGAGGAAGAGTTGTTGCCTGTAAAGGCCCCTTCAAAGAAGGTGTCCAAGGCCAAGACTAAGAAGCAGAGCAATGGCAAGCTGACCTGGGTTGGAGACTCTATTAAAGTATGTACTCCTTAGTGTTGTATGAAGTTCTTAACCTCAAACTGATCAAAATAGCCCTTAGTACACCAGACTTGTAATATCAAAAATGTTTATGTAATTTGACTGACTTGCTGCAATGCAAACAGCTCTTGGATAAAGGTTCTCTCCTCTCCCTCCTATGTTCAGACTGAGGGGAAGAAGCAGTACTACATGAAGGCGTGTATGGACAACGAGGTGCTGGAGGTGGGAGACTGTGTTTCTGTCAGCTCTGATGACCCATCAATCCTGCTCTACCTGGCCAGGTAGGTTCTATAGCAGTTTAAGAATCTTGACTTAGCCTTTTCTATTGGTTTCTGTATGGCTCAGGTGTTGACTGTCTTGGGTCTCCAGGATCACATCCCTGTGGGAGGATAACAATGGGAAGTGGTTCCATGCCCACTGGTTCTGCCGCGGTACAGATACTGTACTGGGGGAGTCCTCTGACCCTCTGGAGCTGTTCCTGGTCGAGGACTGTGAAGATATGCAGCTGAGCTACGTGGAAGGCAAGGTCAACGTCATGTACAAGGCCCCCTCAGACAGCTGGTTCATGGAGGTAAGAATTCATTGGCTTTATAGCGCTTTAAGCAGAGTCGCTAGCCTGGTCCCAGATCTGTGCGCGATGTCTTTCCGACTCCTACAGTCATTGTCATGCCAATTGTCTATACAGCTACTACTCCATGCACCTCATCACTGATGTATTTTGTACCACTGTGTTTTCAGGGTGGCATGGTAGAGGACATCAAGGTGATTGATGATGACAATGGGAAGAATTTCTTCTACCAGCTGTGGTATGAAGGAGACTGTGCCCGCTTTGAGACCCCACCTACCTCCACACCCCAAGAGGACTGCAAGTACAAGTGAGTCAAAATTGACATTTAAAGCACTGATAGGGCTGTCAAGTACTTACATTTGGAGCTCTGAAAATCTAGTACTGGAACACCTTGAAAAGCTGACATTTCCTCAGTGTGGTTCTTGAAAAGTCCTTTTGAAATTTGTTGTAACCAAGGTTTTTAAATAAGCTCTTCTGCTCCAATGATTTCATTTCTGCTAAGTTTGTGGTAGACTTTCATTTCTTTCCTGCAGTTTCAATTGACTGGTGTTGCGGTAAAACCATGTACGGTTATTATGACATCAGATGTTGTCTTGAACTTGGCTTGCCATACAAAGGGACATTTTGGGTGTTTTTTTTGTTTGAGAAACATGACAATACCCTACATCTCAAATGGCAAAATGTTGAATTCCAATGCAAAGTGACTTTGGAAAGGCTTGTCAAGTGGAAATGCTGTTTTTCTTCTATAGTGCAATTCAATACAAATTGAGGTCTTCAAATTACAATTCAGTGCTTGAAAGACCTTGAATCTTACTTTGCAATGTCTATGAACCTTTTTAAGTGTTTGACATTTGATAGGAGGATTAATAAATTGGTCTTGGGTTACCGTGTCTCCTGTATTTCAGCTTCTGTGCCAGCTGTAGTAGGGCTGAGGAGAGAGAAGAACAGGAGACTCCTCGGGTGTTTGAACCCATAAAGGACGAGGACCACGACTCCAAGGCCTTATATGCTCTGGCCTGCCTGAAGGGAGAGCAGTTCAGGGTGGGAGACGGCTGCTACCTGCCCCCTGATGCATACAACTTCAGGTGAGTGGAACATCCAGGAATACTGACGCTTATACATGGCATTGTTGAATACTTGTTTCTGATTGGTAAGCTAGGTTTGGTTTGCTAAACTAGCAAGTCTGTTTTAGTCACCAAGGCAACTAATGTAGTGATCTCGTAAACTTGCTGTCTACTTCAGTGGATGTTGAAAACATTTCTTGTGGCAAATGTGTTCAATTATAGCCTTGGTATAAAAGGCATAAATAACTCTGGACTCTATGCATTCTCTAGAAAATAATGGAACTCCATGGAATTTTAGTTTGTCTCCGCTAACACATCGTGGACACCTTCCACGTTCATGATTTTCATAGGATGCAAAGCCCCTCGTTGATTCTCTTACATCAGTGGTATTCAAAGTTGGGGTTGCAGGGTAATTGTGGTGGGGTCGTGACAACACAAATTATTGGAACAAATTAAGAGTACATTTTATTGTATGGGACCGTATAGAAATGTTTTTGGGAAAGATCTATTAAGGGATAAATCTTATGAATTGAAGATCATTTGATCTAAATGTATTGAGTGTAAGGTCGTTAGATTTGGAGGGGTGGTTCCCAAGAGATTGTGGTGCAAAAATGGGGTCCCTGCTGAAAGATTCAATACCACTGCCTTACATAGGCATGGTCTCCATTGAGGACAACTAGGCAAATCCTAGTGTTGGCAAATTCAACATCAGCTTTTGAGATTTTTTATATATATATAACTCCCCTTACCATAACATTTTGTTGTGTGCTCAGTGTGAAGGCAGCCAGTCCAGTGAAGCGTCCTCACAGGAAGGAGGACGTGGATGAGGAGTTGTACCCAGAGTACTACAGGAAGCATTCGGACTACATCAAGGGCTCCAACCTGGATGCCCCTGAGCCCTTCAGAGTGGGACGCATCAAGGAGATCTTCTGCCACAGACGCAGCAACGGGAAGGCTGATGTGTCTGAAGTCAAACTGCGCTTGTACAAGTTCTACAGGTGAGCACCCAAGTCAAATGTCATGGTAGAACTGAAAAGAAGGACCCCTTGGATCCATGCCAAATTTAGTAACTTTTGTACAATGAGAATTTTGGCCTAAAATGCATCTCTTCACTGTAGGTTAGGTAAACTGGTGCCAATATATGCTTGTCTGTAATTTTGTCTTCTGTGGTTTTACTGTACTCTTAATGTTCATCCTCTCAGGCCTGAGAACACTCACAAGGGGGCGAAGGCAGGTTACCACACAGACATTAACCAGCTGTACTGGAGTGACGAGGAAGTGACAGTCAACATGTCGGAGGTGCTGGGCCGGTGTCGTGTGGAGTACGGAGAGGACCTGAATGAGACCGTTCAGGATTTCTCCTCAGGCGGACCTGACCGATTCTACTTCCTTGAGGTGAGGCTGGACTAGATGAGAAGCAATTGAGCAACTTTAACTTCCCATATTAATCTTGCATGCTAAGTAGCTGAGATGCTCATTCGAGGAAGTTTGCTCGAGGGTAATATCGGTCTCCTTCTCACCCAAAGGCTTATAATGCCAAGTCTAAGAGCTTTGAGGACCCACCCAACCATGCCCGCTCTGCTGTGAACAAGGGCAAGGGGAAAGGGAAGGGCAAAGGTAACTACTGTCTTCTCTGTGGTACTTATTGCCAGTCACGTAGTTCTCTCCTTTTGAAATGTCCTCTTGCCTATTAGAGGTTTAGGCTTGTCATGAGGCTTCTCTGAATACTGTTGTAACTGTGGCTCCAAACCACCTGCCCTCCAGGTAAAGGCAAAGGGAAGTCGTCTTCTGCTCAGGAGCCTCCAGACCAGGAGCCTCAGGACCCCAAGGTGCCCAAGCTGCGTACCCTGGACGTGTTCTCTGGCTGTGGTGGGCTCTCTGAAGGCTTCCACCAAGCTGGTTAGTAGTTTCTTCACTTCAACAGCTTGGGAAATGTCTAAGTTGTGTGTGACCACAAGGGAACCTTTTAATATACAGGTAGAATTTCTTACAAGAGTAAAGTTAAGTGTTTGTCAGGCCACATAGTGACTGCAATTTGTTGTTGCGCCTACCTGTCAGGTATCGCTGAGACTCTGTGGGCCATCGAGATGTGGGACCCAGCAGCCCAGGCCTTCAGACTAAACAACCCAGGCACCACAGTGTTTACAGAGGACTGCAATGTGCTGCTAAAGCTGGTGATGTCTGGAGAGAAGACCAACTCCCTGGGCCAGCGGCTGCCCCAGAAGGGAGATGTGGAGATGCTGTGTGGAGGCCCTCCCTGTCAAGGCTTCAGCGGCATGAACCGTTTCAACTCCAGAACCTACTCCAAGTTCAAAAACTCTCTGGTGGTGTCTTATCTCAGGTCAGTTAAACAGATTTGCACGTTTCCATATAAACATATGTATGAGTATATTATTGATCTGTCCAAGTACAGAAGTTCCAGTCTAAGTGGTTGCTGTGTAGTTATACTTTCCCCTAACATGCATTCTCTTACAGTTACTGCGACTACTACAGACCCAAGTTCTTCCTGCTTGAGAACGTGAGGAACTTTGTCTCCTTCAAAAGCTCCATGGTCCTGAAACTGACTCTCCGCTGTCTTGTCCGCATGGGCTATCAGTGCACATTCGGAGTCCTTCAGGTGAGTTATTAGTGAACTTAAGCTGGCATGTTTCTTTCTGATTGATGAATCCAATAGTCTGCAGTATTACGCAATGTTTTTAGTTATTGTGAAAGTCAATCATGGGATATGCTTAAGCCTGACCTCTGCTGTCCACTCCTCCCAGGCTGGGCAGTACGGTGTGGCTCAGACGCGGCGCAGGGCCATCATTCTGGCGGCTGCGCCTGGGGAGAAGCTTCCTCGCTACCCAGAGCCCCTGCATGTGTTCGCTCCCCGGGCATGCTCTCTCAACGTGGTGGTGGACGACAAGAAATATTTCAGCAACGTCACACGGTAACCAGCCACCGGTCAATGTAAAAGCGTGTGGTTGTATAGCTTGTGATGTAAAGGGTTGTCTAGTTTCTGACTGTTCCTTCCTGTTTCAGAGGTAATGGCGGTGTGTACAGGACCATCACAGTCAGGGACACCATGTCTGACCTGCCAGAGATCCGCAACGGAGCGTCTGCTCTGGAGATCTCCTACAACGGAGAGCCCCAGTCCTGGTTCCAGAGGCAGATCAGAGGCACACAGTACCAGCCCATCCTCAAAGACCACATCTGCAAGGTACAGCTGCTGCCTCAGTTACAATCACCTGCTGGCTCAGCAATAACTTGTTAGAACAGCCATAGGTGTTGCTCGGTCTTTGGAGTCTCTTGGCTGCCTCAGTGCAGCTTAGTGAAAAGCTGTTTGGTTTTTACAGGAGCAGATTTGTCGTGCCTGTTATGCTTACGACATTGGTTAAATGAGAACTGTCGCGAGGATGGGTGGACAATAGCTTTCCCTGAAACCAACTAAGTCCCTCTTTGGTTCCCAGGACTTGAGTGCCCTTGTAGCAGCCCGTATGAGGCACATCCCCCTGGCACCTGGCTCTGACTGGAGGGACCTGCCCAACATGGAGGTCCGGCTGAGAGACGGGACCTCATCCAAGAAGCTCCGCTACACCCACCCAGACAAGAAGAATGGCCGCAGCAGCTCTGGAGCACTGAGGGGTGTTTGTACTTGTTCAGGAGGTACTCACTTTTATGGATATTTAGGCCATACAAATGTTGTTAAATGCTTAATGGATTAGATTTCTTTCCCGTTTCAAATACAATAGCAACCTAATCAGTTTAGCCTCTTGGCTAAAACAGTAAGTGCTTGGCGTGTTCATAACTCTGACAAATAGTCTTAACCTGTTCATTTTTATAGCACTTTTTCAGGTCAGATGGCCAATCCAAGGGGATGTTGTAATGCTGTCTGTAGACATGTTCTGATTGCCATCCTGTCCTCTAGGGGTGCCCTGTGACCCTGCTGACAGGCAGTTCAACACACTGATCCCCTGGTGTTTGCCCCACACGGGGAACCGCCACAACCACTGGGCCGGCCTCTACGGCAGGCTGGAGTGGGACGGCTTCTTCAGCACCACCGTTACCAACCCTGAGCCCATGGGCAAGCAGGTAAGGTCTAATACTGTACCAGCTCTAGCAGAATTGATGAATGGCTAGGACCATTTCACCTCAGGTAATAACATGTACAGTGGTTGTAGTTTGTTGTAAATACTAGTTTACAGAAATGTATTGGGGTCCCTCTCATGCAGAGCTGTAATGTTGGGTACTAAATGTCATGTTTCAGGGTCGTGTCCTGCATCCAGAGCAGCACAGAGTGGTCAGTGTGAGGGAGTGTGCGCGCTCTCAGGGCTTCCCTGATACCTACCGGTTCTTTGGAAACGTTCTAGACAAACACAGACAGGTACTGGACTTGGTCTCTCTGTTCTCCATCAAGAATTCAATCCCCTCCTAGAAAATGCCTTGGAGTGACACTTTGTTTTTATCCCCCCTCAGGTTGGCAACGCTGTTCCTCCACCACTCTCCAGAGCCATTGGACTAGAGATCAAGAAGTGTGTCTTAGAGCGGATCAAGGAGGAGAATGACAATACAAATGAGAAAGGTTAGGCCTGCTCAAGGTGCATTCTGTGGTAGTTACTGCTGCTCATTGGGCATTTTGATGAATTACCGATAGTGGCTTTAATGTGGATGGGAAGAATGTCATCAGTATCCATACTATGAATGTCATTTTCCTCCCTCAGAGAACCTCAAGCAGGAGAAGATGGAGGTGTCGGACTAGTGCCCGGCCCTATTCCAATCCCCTGAATTCCCGATATTTTTAAATGAGCTGGCCAGTCTGCAGTACCATTCTGTTTATGATTTTCTAAATGTGATTTTAACTGTGTTTGGAATGTGAAAATAAATTGTATGTAGTTTTTATATGTTGTAATATTTCAAATAAATCTCTTAAATGGCAGTTCCTTCTCCTTGTAACATTGTCTTGGCAGCAAAAATCTGTGCACCAGTACGATGGGACATAAGCAATTAATATCTGCAATGAGGATGTGATCGATTTTAAGCATTCTATTCAATGGGAAAATTGGTGCGTTTGTAGCATGGTCCTCTTATGAACACAGCTTGACTAGTAGAGGAACTTGTGCTTTGACCTCTCAGGGATAGACTATTAGTGGTTCCCCCAGTCATATGCTCATATTTACAATATTATGAAGGCAGCAATTGCCTGACCTGCCATAACCCTCTGTTCTGCTTCTCCCCCCATTTGAAGTTAGTATTCAATGAAAGTGTTCTGTAGAAGCTTACGTCTGACCTACAAACAAGTGATACGCAGTCAGAATGACAAGTCTTTATTCAGAGCCACATTTTACTACATGAACAATCTGGCATTCCTCCTGAAATGTCATCTCAGTTGTTTGATGGTCTGGGAGGGGAGAAAAGATGGTTGAATAGAATCAGATGCAATTTAGTGAAGTGTCTAGATTCTAAAACGGCCACTGATTAGGCTTTCAATGCATATGGTATCTATTAGTTCATGATGAGTGCTCCATCTGACAAGTCTAAAACAATACTCACTTGGCCCATTCCACATTGAGGATAAGATGATCGTATCCAAATCCTGACACACCTGCGATGGCTCTGGCTGCATCCTCCCTGCGGTGGAAACTGATGAAGGCAAAGCCCTGAAGGACAAACAGGCTGTTAGAAGGCAAACAATTACAGAATAAACAAACACGACAACCAGTTGAACTACTGCTGCTCTCACCTTGGACTGGCCTGTGTTTTTGTCCTTGGCCAGGTAGATCCTGGAGATGGAGCCAAACGGCCTGAAGAGCTCCTGCAGATCCGTCTCACGGGTGTCCTCAGACAGGTTGGTCACACGGATGGTGGCGTTGTCATCAGCTGTGGAAGGATAGACACAGTTTAGGTTTGTGTTATCCCAGCCATTTAGGCATCTTACCAAAATGCCTGGCTTTGTTGGAATTCCCCCAATGAAATCAAGAGGAAAAATGTTTTAAACTCTGATTGGACTGTTCCATGCTGAACCGGGACCACGAGTGTTGTCCAGACATCAAGATGCTTCTCAAACGAGACTATGGTGTTGAGGTGTGGTGACTAGTATGCCCCTTATTATCCAGGCTGCATCACATCCGGCCGATATTGAGCATCCAATAGGGCGTCGCCGTCATTGTAAATAAGAATTTGTACTTAACTGACTTACCTAGTTAAATAAAAAATGATAGAAAACAGAGTGGAAGAGTCAAATCATACGTACATGCACCACGGCGATTGGGTTGCATGGACTCTCCTCTACGTGTGCTGCCGTCCCTCAGGCTGGGGGGCACATACTTCCCTGTTTTGCTCCCTGCAGCTGGTGCGGCAGGCTCAGGCTCATCTGAAACAAGGTAAAAAAAATATCCATCAGTGATGTCCATTTAACAAAATCATTAACCACAATCATGACTGTACATTTACAGCACAATATAAGCTATGGGCAATTATGACAATACCTCCTGCAGTCTTCGTCGGGTCTCCAGTGGACAGGCCCAGCTGCTCGGCCAGCTCCTTCTGCATGGGGCCCAGAGTGTCCTTGTAGGGGCAGCGGGTGGTCCAATGGTCTCCTTTACAGATTCGACAGGACACTATCTTCTGTCCCTTCAGCTTGTTCATGGGGTCCTCTTCCACATCTTGGGCATTCAGGTCCTGAGAGGAGGATTCAGGTTATTACATATCACTGATTTATACCAGAACTAAAAGGTGACAAACTAGGATCATATAAAAACAATGAACTGGTGGATTGTTGCGACTTTAGATATGAAGAGGCAGTTACTTCCCAGGAGATCTCTGATGGCTCAAAGAGAACAATACTAGATCAGCTTCTCTCAGTGGCTCCTCACCTCTTTGCTAGAGATGAACACCATAAAGACATCATCACTGACTGTGGTATCAGCAACATTGGGACCTGGTGGGTCATACTCTGAGTTGCCAAACTTCTTCCAGTTCTGATTGGCGGGGATAGAAAAGCAATGTTAAGTCAAATCAAAATAACTTCACATTTTAACCCCTTACACTCACGGGAATTGGCCTATATGGATAGGGCTAAATTGAAATGTGAATAAGGATATGCATGACCATGGCAGCAACTGAAAGAGAACACTTTGGAGATTATGGAAAAATTATCAGACTAAAGGTGATGACAACAGTTCACCTGACAAGACTGAATCCAAACATTACACTGATTTTTTGTGCATTTTAAATTTACTGTACTTTTTGACACATTTGTTGATAACAATATCTGAACATTTTCTGGGTACATTCAGTAACAAAGAATGTGTGTGGAAAATTTGGGGTAGGTGCAACAAAAGAACAAAAACATGACGGGGTTTGAGGACTAACTGGTGTTTTCAAGTGGCCACACCTCTCTAAAGTGTGAACAGTTCCTAAGCAATTTGAATGCACTTTTATGACTCAAAGAAGATTCTTCAACTATAAGGTGCATTTCTGACCTCTCCTATCAGTGCCGTTGAGGAACTAGAGGAAACACACTCGCAGTTATTTGGTTTGGAACACCGCCCTGCATCCTGCCTTTACCCAATTACTGTTGGTGTTTACGCAATACAAAAACGGTCCATTATAAATCACAATCTGGGTCAGGTGGGAATCATTTGAAATCTTGTTCTATTGCCAACATGACTAGCTAAATTATAAAATTCAGAAAAGCCGATTGTAATTTTGGTGTCATGAGTGCATTCAGATGCATATTCAGCGGCAAATCGTCACAATAACAAACAAACTCAGGTAAAGCTGTTAAGAAGCCTTTTGGACCTAGACTTGGTGCTCCGGTACCACTTGCCGTGCGGTAGCAGAGAGAACAGTCTATGACTAGGGTGATTGGAGCCCTTGGCAATTTTTTGGGCGTGTCAGAGGAAGGCCCCAGAAATTGCCAATGGATCCAGCCACCCCAGTCATAGACTGTTCTGTCTGCTACCGCACGGCAAGTGGTACCCGAGCGCCAAGTCTAGGTCCAAGAGGCTTCTAAACAGCTTCTACCCCAAAGCCATAAGACTCCTGAACAGTTAATCAAATGGCTACCTGGACTATTTGCATTATCCCTACCCCACCCCTCATTTTTAAGCTGCTGCTACTCTGTTAATTATCTATGCATAGTCACTTTACCTACATGTACATATTACCTCGACTAACCGGTGCCCCTGTACACTGACTCTGTACCAGAACCCCCTGTATATAGCCTCGCTACTGTTATTTTATTGTTGCTCCTTAATTATTTGTTATATTTCATTTTTTTCCTTAAAACTGCATTTTTGGTTAAGGGCTTGTAAGTAAGCATTTCATTGTAAGGTTTACACCTGTTGTATTTGGTGCATGTGACAAATACAATGTGATTTCTGTTCAGTATGGGGGGGTATAAGGCCATGTCATCTTGTAACTGTACATCAAACATAGTGATCATAGATGTTGACAGTGTATATTACATGAGTCTTAAGATATGTGAAGTGCCCATTTGTACTAATGTGCGTTTGGCTTGCTTGTATGACATCAATGGTATTTATTATAATCCTGAACGTCTCATCTTTCAAAACACAGAGCCTCGTAATTTACAGCATTTCCCTCACTCAGACAAAACAATTCTAAAGTTACCCAATTAGCAGGAATGATGGGAGCAACTTCTTGTCACACGCAGTGCTCAAGTTCAGAACAGCGGTCAGTCAAAACCCATACAAAGCTGTGAGGAGACCTGAGCTCTGACCATGCATAGCATGTTATTGTACAGCCACTGCCTCCAAATCTGCCATTTCCCATCCATATACAGGTACGAGTGTAAAGGGTTAACGTACAATCCCATCAAACTCAATACTGAGGTGTTGCGCAACAAAGGTTAAGATTGTGCTAAATTCCCAAAGAAAACACTGACCTTTCTCCTGGCAACAGCTTTGGAGGCCTTCCTAGTCTCAATCTTGAAGGTGCGAATAATCTATAACACAAATGACAAATGTTAATTTCTTGGTTAGTTACATCTGATTCAGACATCAGGGGCAGTAGACTTTGTGGGAAGGAATCAAGAATCCCACTCTCCTATTTGGATGAGCATTAAAACAAAAAGTACCTTGAACTTCTTTCCATCCTCATCGATCTTGTATTCTGTGATGGTTTTGATATTTCCTTTGACGGTTTCTTTTGGAGGGGGTAGGGTACCTGGTGGTGGGGATGACAACACACAAATGAGGTCCTGGTAGTTAACAATAATATCGATACTGACTATTAGTGGATTGTTAGCTTCCTACCACCAACTAAGGCAATCCAACTACAGCATGACGAGTATACTTTATTTTCCTGACAGACTAACGTTAGTTAGCTAGCTACCAAGGTTACTTACTAACTAGCCAACTAACGTTACCGGGGGGGTAGTCTTCTCCCCGACAAATCACAAAAATTGTCTTGCTGACTAGGAAGTGTGACAGAGAAACTAACGACTATAATGGAAGAAAAAAAATACACGTGGAAATCGCCTGGTTTAGCTAGAAAGTTAATGTCAATGCTAGCAAGCTAATGTTAGCCAGCTTCTTACCTTCGTCTCCCTCCTCTTCAACCTGATCGGCCCAACTGGGCTTGGAACTAGAAAGAAGGATTAACACACAGTATTTGAGAATTCAAACACATGATATATACGATAATCATCATATTTGTATTGAAGAACTCACTCGTCGTATTCAATCGACGGCATTCTGTCGGTGCGCGCAGCGGCCAGAGAACAAGGAAAGATACACGAACGACACAAACTGAAGAGCTTACCAAATAGGATAGCTAGAGCGCCACCAACGGGTACGGAGGCTACTTAATGCAACTGAAACGATAAGGCACAACATCTTATTCGATGAGGTTTAACGGCGGTTGGCAACCAATTAATGTTGAATTACCGCCACCTACTAGACTGCAGTATAACTACCTTATACATTGCTTGAATTTCTTTTTAAATCAACAAATACCCTACCATCTAAACCTACACTTCACAAAAAAAGTATATAATAATAATAAATAATATAAAAATAAACCACCACCTTGCTCCACTTTTTAAATATATTTAGTCCTACCTCAGGCCAACAGTCTGAAAGGATGAGACAACACCACTTAACACACTGTAACTTCTAACGTCAAGTCTCGCACAACAAAAAAACCTCTCTGCAGCTGCCACCACAACCTCCATTTTCTGTGATTTACATTACATCACTGCAGTTCAGTTGATAACCATTGCTATAATTGCTAAAAAATACAATCTTACTGAAAAGTATATCACTTGTTGGCCTATCCCTCTGTACTGGTACAGATCTACTACTTATACCACTCCTCTCAGGATCCCTCCCCCTTGACCCATCTTCCTCTAATTCCTTCACTGCCTCAGCATATAACAACTACTCTAACCCTGGAAACCTCAACCTGCCTCTCTTGCACCGGACATTTCTGATCCCCAGCCCCATGGGCATCCCTACAATTAACACATACCACGACTTTCCCCAATGCTACAAAAATGTTTGTCTAATGCCCCATTCTGCACACGTCTCACACCTAGGAACCTCCCTCCTACACACTGGGGTCACATGCCCGTAAGCAGGGATCATCAACTAGATTCAGCCGCGGGCCAATTTTTGTTCTTGAGCGGAAGGTCGGGGGGCCAGAACATAATTACAAATAATTTGTAGATTGCAAATTGACCGCAAGATAGGGGTGGTAGCCCTAGATAGAAGATAGCCCTATTTGGTAAAAGACCAAGTCCATATTATGGCAAGAACAGCTAAAATAAGCAAAGAGAAATGACAGTCCGTCATTACTTTAATACATGAAGGTCAGTCAATCCGGAAAATGTCAAGAACTTTTAAACTGTCTTCAAGTGCAGTCGCAAAAAACCATCAAGCGCTATGATGAAACTGGCTCTCATGAGGACCGCCACAGGAATGGAAAACCCAGAGTTTCCTCTGCTGCAGAGGATAAGTTCATTAGAGTTACCAGCCTCAGAAATTGCAGCCCAAATAAATGCTTCACAAAGTTCAAGTAACAGACATCTCAACATCAACTGTTCAGAGGAGACTGCATGAATCAGGTCTTCATGGTCAAATTACTGCCAAGAAACCACTACTAAAGGACACCAATAATAAGAAGAGTCTTGCTTGGGCCAAGAAACATGAGCACTGAACAAGACCAGTGGAAATCTGTCCTTTGGTCTGATGAGTCCAAATTGGAGATTTTTGGTTCCAACCACCATGTCTTTGTGAGACACAGAGTAGGTGAACAGATCATCTCTGCATGTGTGGTTCCCACCATGAAGCAGGTGTGAGGTGCTTTGCTGGTGACACTGTCAGTGATTTATTTAGAATTCAAGGCACACTTAACCAGCATGGCTACCACAGCATTCTGCAGCGACACACCATCCCATCTAGTTTGTGCTTAGTGGGACTATACATTTTTTACATTTTAGTCATTTAGCAGACACTCTTGTCCAGAGCGACTTATAGTAGAGAATGCATACATTTGATAACATTTTTTTCTCCGTACTGGTCCCCCGTGGGAATCGAACCCACAACCCTGGCGTTGCAAACACCATGCTCTACCAACCGAGCCACACGGGATCCTGAAAGTGACTTACTATCATTTGTTTTTCAACAGGACAATGACCCCATAAAAAGCAATTTGTATTCGTAGAAAAAAGGTTTGTACCTGTAGAAAGCGATTTCTATAAATCGCTGGCAGCCTCTCGTTCGGCCATGTTGATGCTTGCCTTACAAGGCTGCAGAAATTATAGTACGTAACCACCATCGCTTTCATGGGGTACTACAAATCGCTTTCTACACGTGAGAACTTTTTGTCTTTTTCTTGTTGTCAAAATATGGAGTTGCAGGTTTGCTATATCTGTCAACATTCTAATGCAATATATTGATTTACAAATACAAATCAGAAGGTGTTTGTTTGTGGATAATGAATTGCATTTGTGGATAGTGATTTACATTTGTGGATAGTGATTTACATTTGTGAAAAGTGATTTACATTTGTGGAAAGTGATTTACATTTGTGAAAAGTGATTTACATTTGTGGATTGGTGATTTACATTTGCGGATAGTGATTTACATTTGTGAAAAGTGATTTACATTTGTGGATAGTGATTTACATTTGTGGATTGCTGATTTACATTTGTGGATAGTGATTTACATTTGTGAAAAGTGATTTACATTTGTGAAAAGTGATTTACATTTGTGGAAAGTGATTTACATTTGTGAAAAGTGATTTACATTTGTGGATTGGTGATTTACATTTGTGGATAGTGATTTACATTTGTGAAAAGTGATTTACATTTGTGGATTGGTGATTTACATTTGTGGATTGGTGATTTACATTTGTGGATTGGTGATTTACATTTGTGGATTGGTGATTTACATTTGTGGATTGGTACTTATTTGTACAGACCATGATACACGAATGAATGCAAAATGCATGCTGTGTGTTCACAATACATTTGGCATGATATTGATCCCGTACTGCTGAGTCAAGGAGACAGTGCAGCATGCGCGCACATTGTGACAACTTTTTACCAGTTGTAGGTAGGCTATTTAATATGTTTTCCATAAAACATATTAATGCACTAGAACTGATATAAGGGCGACAAAGCATCGGAAAATGACTTGTGCTCTAGAGCTCTTTAGATAAATTCGCCCAGAGGTGGATTCAAGTAAACTGCATTCAAATGTCGACTTTTCCTATGGATAACCGTATCAAGCGAAGGGTTTTACTCATGCTCAGTTCTAGAGTAGCCTAGAATGGCATAGAAATGAATAGCTTACTTGATGGCCAACATATGCAAATGTAACCAATCATTCTCCACATTTAATGTCAGTTTCATAGAAGACTGTTTCCCCATAAATTCAATTTCAAATTTCCACTCGCGCAGCGCTCTAGAGTCTAGACTCTATACCCTAGAGTCTCATAGAGTCTAGACTCTATACCCTAGAGTCTCATAGAGTCTAGACTCTATACCCTAGAGTCTCATAGAGTCTAGACTCTATACCCTAGAGTCTCATAGAGTCTAGACTCTATACCCTAGAGTCTCATAGAGTCTAGACTCTATACTCTAGAGTCTCATAGAGTCTAGACTCTATACCCTAGAGTCTCATAGAGTCTAGACTCTATACCCTAGAGTCTCATAGAGTCTAGACTCTATACTCTAGAGTCTCATAGAGTCTAGACTCTATACCCTAGAGTCTAGACTCTACAAAAAGTAGAAAAAGTCCACTATGAAACTGACATTAAACTTGGAGAATTATAGGCTACATTTCAATATGTTGGCCCTCAAGTAGGCTATTAATTTCTATGCCATTCTAGGCTACTGTAGCCTACCATTTGACACAGTACAATAAATATGTTGAAATGACGATATCACTGGAGTCATTGCAAATCAATTTGTGCCACTTGTGTAGCCTACCTGGAGCTGGCAAACGGATGTAATAAATATAACTAAATGTTTTGTTGTAGCCTTGTGTTATTATGCAATTCTTAATGGCCATGTTTAGTTAATTAAATTGGAAGTTATCAATTGTGATCATTCTCCACATTTAATGTCAGTTTCATTGTGGACTTTTCCCTGAAATTAGATGTTGGCCTTTCAGGGGCTATAGGCTACCTGCATCTAGCTCAGCAAACAATGGCAAAGTTGAATTGCAACTTTAAACCCAGATTGTAGTCAGTAGCCTATGCCTATTGAAATAACAAGTCAATCTTGCAAATAGGCCATTTATAATTTTTTGTAGTCTTAACATCTGGCACATAAAGAAGGCACAATTGCCAGAAAATAGCCCAACATTTGTTTTTTGAAGTTGGTCCAAGTGTTTTTTGAACATATTGAGATCATCTGTCCAACTTTCATCACTCAAACTCTCCTGTCGGATTTATCTATAGTTATGCACATGCACAAATAGGATTTATTTAAGAAAATAAGGCCAGAGGGTGGTGTGGTATATGCCCAATATACCATGGCTAAGGGCTGTTCTATTGCGCGCAGAGTGCTAGGACACAGCCCCCACGGATATCATAAGGTGAATGCACCAATTTGTAAGTCGCTCTGGATAAGAGCGTCTGCTAAATGACGTAAATGTAAATGTAATGGTAATTAGAGCAGTAAAGATAAATGTTTTGTCATACCCATGGTATACGGTCTGATATATACAGTTGAAGTCATACGTTTGCATACACCTTAGCCAAATACATTTAAACTCAGTTTTTCACAATTCCTGACATTTAATCCAAGTAAAAATTCGCTGTTTTAGGTCAGTTAGGATCACCACTTTATTTTAAGAATGTGAAATGTCAGAATAATAGAGATAATTATTTATTTCAGCTTTTATTTCTTTCATCACATTCCCAGTGGCTCAGAAGTTTACATACACTCAATTAGTAACATTGCCTTTAAATTGTTTAACTTGGGTCAAACGTTTCAGGTAGCCTTCCACAACAAGTTGGGTGAATTTTGGCCCATTCCTCCTGACAGAGCCGATGTAACTGAGTCAGGTTTGTAGGCCTCCTCGCTCGCACACGCTTTTTCAGTTCTGCCCACAAAACTTCTATAGGTTTGAGGTCAGGGCTTTGTGATGGCTACTCCAGTAGCTTGACCTCGGTGTCCTTAAGCCATTTTGCAACAATTTTGGAAGTATGCTTGTGTTCATTGTTCATAGGCTGCTGCGCCACTCGGAAGCCAATCAGCATTCAGGGCTCGAACCACCCAGTTTACAATTATAAACTTTACTAACAAAATGTTTATTTAAGTTGTAAACTGATACGTGACAAATAAATGTCAAAATAACATGCAAAACGTGTATATATATATATATATATATATATATACATATTTTTTTTTTATTACTAAACAGGTGGGGCTACCTGTCTGAATGACAGGTCGCCACTGAACCTCCGATACTTCGCCCTGATTCACTTCCATTTCTCCTCCTGTCTTCGATCCTGCCTACAGCTCACTTTGCTTACACTTTTTACCATTCTTCTTTTAACAAACCATCTCCCTTTTACCCGCCATTTTTAACCGACTCGAGCTCACCCTATTTCTTCCTCTCTCTTAGACCTCCTCTCCATTCCTCTTCCGTCTTCCAAATATACATCTTCTTATGATAATACTGCACTTCTCCTCACATACATCTTGTTCTTGCCCTCTCGAGGGATGACATTTATCCGGCTGTCACAATCTCCGTACAATCAGCACGAACCCCTCGGGATGTAACGCTCAACAGTGCATCCACTTCTAAAGCAGCTGCATCGTCTTGATGTTCCTCCATTTCTAACTAGCGCGCTTTTCCATCCACCGTCTCCTAGGGCACAAAATGGCGGTTATAATAACTTTTTATCCTGTGCTTTTGGTGTTCATGTTTTTCTCCTGTTCTGTAAGCTTATCATGTGAAAACTGTGAGCAATGTAGGAATGTAGCTACATTTCAAATAGCTATTTTTAATGTAATCAATTTCTATTATCCGATGCTGAAATAATGAAAATAGAAGAGGGCATAGTTTAGACTTCATTGAAAAGAAACATGACCATCAAAAACATCTTACATCAGAACATTGGAAGGAAGTGCATATAGCTACAGTTATTTACAGATAAGTTCTCAACTGTGGGTAATACTTGCTTATCAGAAACACCATAAGTGCAAGCATCCAAAGAACAGAGAGCATCATTTTATTCATGTATTATTCATTGCCATATCTGCTGAGCTCCTTCCACAGCAGGCCACTCTGATGTTATCAAACACAGCCATGTAGAGCAGTGGATGGATGCACATGTTCAGTGTAGCCAGGCCCTTGGACACTTGGTAGGCCTTGTACACCCAGTTGCAGACAGAGTCAGGTTTGTGAACCTTCTGGTAGAAATAGTAGCTCTGGAGGAGGTGATAAGGCACAAAGGAAATGGCATACAGCACAACCACCACAAACACCATCAGGGCCACCTTCCGTTTCTCCAAGGAGGTTATATTCACATTCCTCCACACCACCCTCAACACTGCGCAGTATGATGCAAATGTGACCAGGAAGGGAATAAAACACCCAACCACAGACAGAAAGACTTTGTAAAACAAGTGAGAGTATACAACTGCATCACTGTTGGTGCAATAGGAGTAGGATACACAACAGGTTTTGTTGCTTCCGTCTGGACATGTGGAGGCAAACTTCAACACAGGAGAGGAGATGGCTGTCACAAAGATCCAAATGATGACACTGGCAGCCTTGACTTTGGCGGGGTTCACATGGTTCCGGCTGAAGAACGGGTACACAATGGCCACATAGCGGTTCACACTGATACACATGATGAAGTAGATGCTGACATACAGGTTGCAGGTGAAGAGGAAGCGTTCTATCTTACAGACCGCGATCCCAAACTGCCAGTTCTTGTCCTGCCTGTAGTAGACTATGAGCAGGGGCAGGGTGAGGACATAGAGCAGGTCACTGATGGCCAGGTTACAGGACAGCACCACACCAGTGTGCCAGCTGTTCCTATCCCTGGTCGCTAGGAGCCTCAGGGCAAACAGGTTACCAACCAACGCCACGCAGAACTCAACACCGTACATTGAAGGCAATAACTGCACTTGGAACTTGTCATCATAACAAGAAGAGTTGTGATCCATCATGTTTGTTGTGTATTGATTTCTGTGGGAGATTAGAAAATAGGAGGGGAAAAGGCTGTGCAAACTGGCTCCCAAAAGTGGTATTTATTAATCTCTGTGGAAGAAAAAGGATAAAGATATTCATTATATTCTGAAGTGGAGAACCATTCTTTTACGCAGTTCATCCTGATCCCCTAAGGGGAACTTTGCATTGTGCCACCCAATACATGTCACAACAGTTCATAACATCAATCAGTATCATTCTGTCGCAATACATGTAATAAATTGATAGTATTAGTAGTGGTTTAAGATACCGTCAGAGCTGTTGTCTTATCAGAAATATACATCTGTGGTCAAAAATAAATATAAACACACTGCAGTTTTCCATACTAATGTTGTGCAATGGATAGCAAATAATAATCTAAAATACCATGGACCAAGGCGGTGTAAATCTTTAACCAACAGAATGTCTGTCCAAAACACCCCATGGAGCCATACACATGTTAAATATAATTTATCTTTAAGAAAAGCCACAAGACCGTTTCTGATGTTACTTCTCCAGTCTATTCAACAGACACAAAAACCGGAAGTATGCACCAGTATTCAAAAACAGGTGGTCAATTATAAACAGCCCACATTTACTACATTTTTGTCCTTACACTTTACAGATATTTAAATGTATAATGGCAATGACCTCAGAATAAAGCCAGACTAGTACTTACTCATTGACAGACAGACAAGGATACAGTTCCTGGGGTAGATGTTCAGAGACCAGTAGAAACTTCCAATGATTGGTTAGTTGCATGTACAAAGATTTAAAGCAGTCACTTCCCTTTCTGCCCTTCCGCCACCCTCACAAATCAACCCCTTTGAAGGCATTTTCAAGAAGTGTGACCAACACTGCCTGCCCCTTGTTCTATTTGTAGCACAGTACAAAATGAAAATGTCACAACTCAAGTCTCATGCTCACCAGCCTCTGCTCCAGTTAACCTCACACTTAGAGGTGAAAGCATGTGGCAGAGACTGCATGAGTCAGCCCCAAGAAAAAAAGGCTACACACAATTGAGCTGTACTTTGCACCCAGCAATTTATTTTCCAATGCTTATAACATTTATATAAACATGTTCACAAGGTACAAAATGACATCATTGCATTTCCATCCAGTCCTGCAGCTGACTTGTAGCAATAACAAAGTCCTATCATGAAGGAATACATTCCTGTTCATGTTGATCAGAAACTGCAGACCACAATAGTGAGTCAATACTGCCATCTGGTGTTCTACTAGGGTAGAGCACTCAGCGTGCATCAGTCCAGGCTTTCGAAGGGTTATGAAGCTCAGCTCTTCCCCTTCCTCTGTTTGAAGCCCCCCTTCGTCCCTCCCGGACCCTTCTTGAAACCACCAGGACGAGGTTTGCCCTTAAACTTAGAACCCCCATCACCCCCAAATGTCTTTCCCCCAAATGTACTGCGCCCCTCAAATTTCCCTCCAAATCTTTTATCCCTATCACCAAATGTCTTCCCTCCAAAACGTTTGCCCCCATCCCCAAATTTCTTTCCTCCAAACCTCTTGCCCCCCGGTGACATCTTTCCAAAAGATTTGCCCCCATCCCCAAATTTCTTTCCCTCTTTCCTGTCCCTGTCACCCCCCATTCGGTCTCTGGGTTTCCCTCCTGGACCAGACCTATGAGGTGGCTTGGAACCATATTTGTTTTCCCTGTCGGTGCCAGAGAACGGTTTCCTCTTCTTGAAGGGTCCTCCTGAGGGCCTTTCAGGTCTTTGCCTCCTCTTGGCTGCAGGGAACATATCTAGATGGGGGAGGGAGAAAAATAAATATAGAAGGTGCTTTTGTCTGTCAAAGTAGCATAGAAATATAGTACAACAAAACACAAACTATAGAAACTTGGTTCAGTATTGAAAGAGTACATACCTTCATCTGGTTCCTCCCCTACAGCCTGTCTGTAGTACTCTGCCTCGTCGTCAGATTCAACAACCGGAGGCCTGTTATCCTGGTTCCCAGGATCCTCCACTTCAGGGTCATGCTCTTCCTCCTCCTGGCGCTTCCTCTTGATGCCTGCCATGCTTCTTTTCCTGACATTACAGAAACAAACATCACTGTTCCACTCCAACTCAGGTGGAATGACTAGCAGTTACAATGTGCTATAACACTCACTTGTTCTCCTCCCGTAACGCTTTCTTTTGAGCAACATCCTGCTCTTGTTTTTTCTTCCGTTCCTGCTTTTCTTTCATCTGCGCCTCTTTTCGGACCAGGATCTCCTGAAGCTCTTCCTCAGTCTTGGCGACTTCAGAAAAGACATTTGAGGGCCTGTATCAGCATTTTACCATGACCAATCAACAGAAACACCTATTCTCAGTGGATGTGTCAGTAAGCGTTTACTTTTTTGTTGTTGAAATATCACAGGTAATCATAGTGGTCTTTTCATCATGTCCATCCCATAGACAGCTAAATCAACAGGAAGCTGACAGGTGCACTTACTGACTGCATGGTAGAGTATGTTCCCCTCTCCCATTCCCTCCTCGATCTTCACCAGCTGCATGGTGATGCGTGGGCCAATCTGAAGAGAAAACCAACCGATGCTGTAAAAACCGACCAGAAACGGCTCACAATGTCTCATCAGTAGGATCAACTGCTGAAGGCACCATGGTGACAAACGTCAGGATGTGTCAGTAAGCGTTTACTTTTGTGAAATATCACAGGTAATCATAGATATCTTTTCATCATGTACACCCCATGGACAGAAAATGACAAGACAAGCTGATGCTATAAACCTAGCATTTATAGTCACTGCCAACACATGCGTAGACAATTCTATTGAAACACTGGTTACAATGTAATATCATTAAGATCAGCCACTAAGTCACCATGGTAATCACCTCAGTCAGTCTCACAGCGCTCTGTTGAGACGCCATGTTACCACGCCCGGAGTAGATCTGTGGCAGTTCCGTTATGTTGTGATCTCCATCTTGCTCTGCTTCACTTTCTGAAAGATTAGCCCCTCTGAAAGAAAGTTAGCAGGGTAAGAGAACACATAACAGCTGGCCAAATCAGAATTACTTTGTAGGTAGATCACGTCACAGCCAACATAGACAAGGTAGTGTCACCCAAATAACATGATGAAACAGCTCAAATTCATCAAAGCAATATTGAGAACCCAAACACATGCAGATAGACCAGATAGATCAAGTACAGCAGGAGATACTCTGCAGTCTGCTAGGACTACAACAGCCAGGGCTCTTACTTCATCAGCAGCTCACTGATGTCCTCAAACTTGCTCATGTTGGGGAACTTTTCCTGCATCAGCTTCTTCACCCCTCTACTCATGCCCACAGGGACTACTTTCAGGCTGCTGCAAAGGGGGACAGGGAGACGGACAAGGTTGAGAGTGGACTGAACCATTTCGTCAGCTACGGGGGTGGGGGGGATTCTGCATGATGGGCGCATCAGTGCGTTTACTTTGAATCTACATCACTAAACAGTCAATTCACAATCTGTCATCCTCTGAGCCCAAGCAGTCTTCCTATACAGCCACCTTGAATTAAAACGAGTGCACAAAACATCTTGTATACTTACTAATGGCGAAATTCAATTTCTTGAGACACTGGATCGTAGTTCACCAAAACACATCTCTTTATGGCGTTGAGGGCTACCTACAAGAAGCAAATCTGTTAAAATGCATACTAACCTAATTCTCATCATAATAATAGAGGATAAAAGGATTGTGGGATATCAGAAAGCGTTTACTTTTGTGTGATCGTCACAGATAATCAGAAGACTATACTATCATCATATTTCACAAATCCTCAATCCAGCAAAAATCCAGGTACTGCTGCCTTTGACATACCTTGTGCACATTGATGGAAGGGAACATGTTTTGGAACATGGTGGCCATAAGTTTGACATGCATGCCCTCCGAGCCAAAGTTATTGAGCACCAGCAGTGCATGATGCGTGAACTGCTGTTCATGCATTCTGTGCCTCTTCAGTGACGAGACCACATCTTTAATAAGGGAGTACTGAAAATGAGAAAGAACATATTCAGGAAAAGCAATTGAAGGCCAAAACCCTATATTTCCTTGTTGCTAGTATTGGGGCTCATCAGTGCGTTTACTTTGAACATATATCACCGAACAGTCACGTCAAAATCTGTCATCCTTTGAGCCCATTTCTCCCAGTAAGTCATTTGGGTTTGTGTACTCACTTTGGTCACCCGGAAATGGAGCATAGGGCCTTTGGGCAGCCGAGCAAGCCTCTGGAAGGAGAAAAAAAATTTCTCAAACACTCACTCATTTGCCATTAGGATCTGGTAAACAGCACAACTGTAGATATTGATGCATCAGTGATAAAACATCTTAATCATGAATTCAGATATTCTCATAACTCATCATCTGCATCAGCAATTGGATAACTAAGGAGGTGGCTGACACAGCATCAATAGTGATAAATCATAAAGATATTCCCTTTGAAAGGCCAAGGGTTTAGAGAGCAGCTGTAAAAATAGGGACTGTGTCTACTGTTAAAGCCCCTCATGGTACAGAAACGCAACGCATTCATTACTCCGATTATTTTGCAAAAATAAATTGTTTACTACAAACATTAAAAAAAGTACCTTTACAGACAAGAAAAACAAGAGTTTCTAATGGACAAATTCAAGTATGTCCCTCCCCGTTTCGTTTGTTTCTTAAACAGTTTCAGAGATGAATACACCCCTGGTGTTTGCAGACTAATTTACCATGTTGACACTACTGGGCGTCTTGGTGAAGATCATGAAGTGTGTCACTCCCAGTGGTCCTGCGACAGCCACAAAGTCCTTCAGCACATTCTTCTTCCTCACCTGTCAATCACACGCAGGCAAGCCATCAAATGCAATCCATTATGAGCACAAGACGCACTTGTATTGTATAGCCTTGGAGCAGTGCAAGATCACAGAATTATGATTCGTCTCATAAATTCACAAAATATATCAAGTAAAAACATCTGGATTGCAGTAATTTCACTCTGATTAAAGTCAGTTAGAAATACTAGTTTAGAGTTTCATGACATGAACAACCGGACCTTAAGGGATTCTGCAGTGAAGGGCTCCATGACCCGCCGCATGTCCTCAACTAGCTGACCGACATTCTTGCCGACTTGGCCACGGTGAAACACGAAGGAGTGAGGGACCGCACCGAACACCTCTTCCGCCACATGGTTCGCACTCAAACGTGACTTCTTCTGGTTTTTGGTCTGAAATTGAATTAACACGTTAGTTTTGCTGGCCAATATACTTCGCCACGTTGCGAGCTAACGCCGGTACTGTAGCCGTTGTGGATGTAATCAGTTACAAATAGTTTAATCATTGTTCAGATATTCTCATAAAAACATCATTTTATCCACCTAGCTACACATCCACATGCCGATGAGACAATCTTCAATATAATTATCAGTAACGTGATATTCAATTTACAAAAATCTGAATCGTGTCAATAACTATAGATAACGTTAGCCAACAACTACTTAAACGCTTACCTTGGACTTCCCCATACTGGCAGTTTAAGTTTGACAAAATACTAGTATAAAACGTCGCTGATGAACCTAGCTATGTGAATGTAAAAATCGAGCAAATTCCGCAATGCCTCTCCGTGACCTCCATTTTAATCAGATACTGCTTTTCAACCACGTGGATCTCACTGCGCCGGCGCGGTGTCACATCGAAAAACGTTCGTCTTATTCAAATGCCCAACCAAACTTTTGTTCTCACCTTCCAGCATGCGTATTTGGCAACCAACCTGGTGTTGCTAGAGGAATTTAAAGAACATTTGCAAGATGAAGTCTAAAAGGTCAAACTTAATTTTAAGGGGTCCTTATTACAGTGTAATTACATGTAACAGGTATCGTAGTTAATTATAATAACTCAGTTACATTGTAATAACATGTAACTGGTGGTAATTGCAGTCTGTAATTACAGAGGTGTAACAACAAATGCTTGTTACCATGTTTGTTACAAAGGGGCAAGTTTCAACTAAATTCACCTATTTACTCAGCTGCGAGATTACAACGGTTGGAGGCTCAATAGGCTCTAATTACCAACCCGTCAATCTGCACCCTTCAAAATCTCCAAATCAAATTTGATTGGTCACATGCACATGTTTAGCAGATGTTATTGCGGGTGTAGTGAAATGCTTGTGTTTCTAGCTCCAACAGTGCAGTAATATCTAACAATACACACAAACCTAAAAGTAAAAGAATGGAATTAAGGAATATATAAATATTAGGACGAGCAATATCGGAGTGGCATAGACTAAAATACAGTAGAATAGAATACAGTATATACATATGAGATGAGTAAAGCAAAAATATGTAAACATTATTAAAGTGACTACAAGTGTTACATTATTAAAGTGACCAGTGATTTCAAGTCGATGTCCAGTATATAGGGCAGCAGCCTCTAAGGTACAAGGTTACATAACCGGGTGGAAGCAACCTAGTGATGGCTATTTAACAGTCTGATGGCATTTAGATAGAAGCTGCTCCACTCAATGTTGTTGCTTGCATTTGCCCCCAAAGTGTACCATCTGGGTTAACTTGGTTGAGTTTATAAAAACATGTTATATATCATGGCTCAGGCTAAGACCCAGATCGTATGAGTATCAGAGTTTATTATAGTACAAGGCAGGCAAAAAGGTAGGTCAAGGCAGACAAAGAGTCATAATCCAAATCAGAGTCAGGCAGGTTCAGGACGGCAGGCAGGATCAGGACAGGCAGAAAGGGCAGAACTGGGAAGACTAGGGAAACCAAAAACTAGAGCACAGGAATATGCGGGTAGGATTTGACGGGACAAGACAAACTGGCAACAGACAAACCGAAAACGCAGGTATAAATACACAGAAGGTAATGGGGACAAATGGGAGACACCTGGTGGGGGGTGGAGACAAGCACAAGATAGGTGAAACAGATCAGGGTGTGACAGTTACATATAAATCAACCTCACTGACTGGGTGTCATCCCAGATTATAATACAAAAATAATGTATAATTAATGTTTACGCTACCCATTATGAAAACCTGAATCTCCTTGCCATCCAAGTAAGAAGATAAACCCACAAGTACACCACAGAATAACACAATGCAGTTACTAGGTGTTAGACAGGATTTAGCTAGTTGAAATTAAGTGTATCTTTAGAAGTGGAGTAAAGTACTTAAGTAAAAATACCTTCAAGTACTACTTATTAAGTTGTTTTTGGTGGTATCTGTACTTTACTTTACTATTCGATTTTTTAAGACTTTTACTTTAACTTCACTACATTCCTAAAGAAATAATGTACTTTTGACCCCATACATTTACCCTGACACTCAAAAATACTCATTACATTTTGAATGCTTAGCAGGACAGAAAATGGTCCAATTCACACACTTGTAAAGAGAACATCCCTGGCTATCCCTACTGCCTCTGATCAGGCGGACTCACTAAACACAAATGCTGCATTTGTAACGATGTCTGAGTGTTGGAGTGTGTCCCTGGCTATCCGTAAATTAAAAAAACAAGAAAATGGTGCTGTGTGGTCTGCTTAATATAAGGAATTTGAAATTATTTATACTTTTACTTTTGATACTTAAGTATATTTGAGCAATTACATTTACTCTTGATACTTAAATATATTTAAAACCAAATACTTCTAGACTTTTACTCAAGTAGTATTTTACTGGCTGACTTTCACTTTTACTTGAGTCATTTTCTATTTAGGTATCTTTACTTTTTCTCAAATATAACAATTGGGTACTTTTTCCACCACTGATCTTGAGGGGTACTTACTTGTAATTAATGTGTACTTATATAGTACGTTATCCATCCTGACAACCTGGCCCTAATTTTAAAGCTTCTGGAAGCACCTTCCAAGTGAAAAAATGAACACACTATTACTCCACATGTAATATCTGTATAAGTGTAATGTAATTACTAGGTGTTACCCAGGATTTAGCCAGTTAAAATTAAGTGTATCATGAGGTGTACTTACTTTTAATTATGGTGTGCCTACAAAGTACGTTACCCATTCTGACAATCTAATCGTTATCCAAGTGGGACAATAAACACACTAATACACCACATAGTATATATCTGTAATATCTGCATAAGTACAAGGTCGTTGCTATTTGTTACACAGGATTGAGCTATTTAAAGTGATGTGTAACTTTATAGTTACCTATGAGCAATTTCGATATTACGTATTACTCCTTACCAAGTGGAAATACCTACAAACAAAAGATGAGCTTCTACTTTAGTCAACTTTATTGCAACATGTAAAAAGATCTTACATTTCTTACAAAATAATAAGGATTTCTATTGTTAGATTCATATTTTGATGAATTATATTAAACAAAGATATAGGCCTACTTAATAACATAAAAATAACTATTCTAGTGGTTACTCAAATCAAATTGTTTTGGTCGCATACACATACACTATACACTACCATTCAAAGTTTGGGGTCACTTAGAAATGGCCTTGTTTTTGAAAGAAAAGCACATTTTTGGTCCATTACAATAACATCAAATTGATCAGAAATACAGTGTAGACATTGTTAATGTTGTAAATGACTACTGTAGCTGGGAATGGCAGATTTCTTTTATAGAATATCTACATAGGCGTACAGAGGCCCACAGAGGCCCATTATCAGCAACCATCACTCCTGTGTTCCAATGGCACGTTGTGTTAGCTTCATTAAATGGTACCCGCAAAACACCAGTCTCAACGTCAACAGTGAAGAGGCGACTCCGGAATACTGTCCTTCTAGGCAGAGTTGCAAAGAAAAAGCCATATCTCAGACTGCCAATGAAAATAAAAGATTAAGATGGGCAAAAGAACACAGACACTGGACAGAGGAACTCTGCCTAGAAGGCCAGCATCCCGGAGTCGCCTCTTCACTGTTGACGATGAGACTGGTGTTTTGCGGGTACTATTTAATGAAGCTGCCAGTTGAGGACTTGTGAGGCGCCTGTTTCTCAAACTAGACACTCTAATGTACTTGTCCTCTTGCTCAGTTGTGCACCGGGGCCTCCCACTCCTCTTTCTATTCTGGTTAGAGCCAGTTTGCGCTGTTCTGTGAAGGGAGTAGTACACAGCGTTGTATGAGATCTTCAGTTTCTTGTCAATTTCTCGCATGGAATAGCCTTCATTTCTCAGAACAACAATAGACTGACGAGTTTCAGAAGAAAGTTCTTTGTTTTGGCCATTTTGAGCCTGTAATCGAACCCACAAATGCTGATGCTCCAGATACTCAACTAGTCTAAAGAAGGACAGTTTTATTGCTTCTTTAATAAGCACAACAGTTTTTAGCTGTGCCAACATAATTGCAAAAGGGTTTTCTAATGATCAATTAGCCTTTTAAAATGATAAACTTGGATTAGCTAACACAACGTGCCATTGGAACACAGGAGTGATGGTTGCTGATAATGGGCCTATGTACGCCTATGTAGATATTCCATAAAAATCTGCCGTTTCCAGCTACAATAGTCATTTACAACATTAACAATGTCTACACTGTATTTCTGATCAATTTGCTGTTATTTTATTGGACCAAAAATGTGCTTTTCTTTCAAAAACAAAGACATTTCTAAGTGACCCCAAACTTTTGAATGGTAGTGTATATCCAAAAGTATGTGGACACCCCTTCAAATTAGTGGATTTGGCTATTTCAGCCACAGCCATTGCTGACAGGTGTATAAAATCAAGCACACCGACATGCAATCTCCATAGACAAACATTGACAGTAGAATGGACTTACTGAAGATATCAGTGACTTTCAACGTGGCACCGTCATAGGATGCCATCGTCCCAACAAGTCAGTTTGTAAAATTTCTGCCCTGCTAGAGCTGCCCCGGTCAACTGTAAGTGCTGTTATTGTGAAGTGGAAACGTCTAGGAGCCACAACGGCTCAGCCACGAAGTGGTAGGCCACACAAGCTCACAGAATGGGACCACCAAGTGCTGAAGTGCCTATCGTGTTAAAATTGTCTCTCCTCGGTCGCAACACTCGCTACCAGTGGCGAAAAAAGTACCACATTTTCATACTTCACTAAAAGTAAAGTTACTTTAATAGAAAATGACTCAAGTAAAAGTGAAAGTCACCCAGTAAAATACTACTTGAGTAAAAGTCTAAAACGATTCAGTTTTAAATATACTTAAGTATCACCTTTCAAATTCCTTATATTAAGCAAACAAGATTTTTTGTTTTTTTGTATTTACAGATAGCCTCGGGCACACTCCAGCACTCAGACATAATTTACAAATGAACCATTTGTGTTTAGTGAGTCTGCCAGATCAGATGCAGTAGGGATGACCAGGGATTTTCTCTTGATAAGTGTGTGAATTGGACCAGTTTCCTGTCCAGCTAAGCATTCAAAATGGAAATGGAAAGGAAAGTGGTAACGAGTACTTTTGGGTGTCAGGGAAAATCAAAAGTCAAAAGTACATTATTTTCTTTAGGAATGTACTGAAGTAAAAGTAAAAGTTGTCCAAAAGACAAATAGTAATGTGCAGATACCCCAAAAACTACTTAAGTAGTTCTTTCAAGTATTTTTACTTACGTACTTTACACCACTGCTCACTACCGAGTTCCAAACTGCCCCTGGAAGCAATGTCTGTACAATAACGGTTTGTCGGGAAGTTCATGAAATGGGTTTCCATGGCCGAGCAGCTGCACACATGCCTAAAATAACCATGCGCAATGCAGAGCATCGGCTGGAGTGGTGTAAAGCTCGCCACCATTGGACTCTGGAGCAGTGGAATCGCGTTCTCTGGAGTGAGGAATCACACTTCACCATCTGGCAGTCCGACGGATGAATCTGGGTTTGGCGGATGGCAGGAGAACGCTGTTTTTTTTCTTCTTTTCCCGTCAATAAAGAAGATGAGTATACATGTCCCTGCTGTGTTTTGGTCCTCTCCTTACGACAACCGTGACACAGATGCAGCACTCTATCACTCTCCTTGGTCAAATAGCCTTTATACAGCCTGGAGGTGTGTTTTAGGTCATTGTCCTATTGAAAAACAAATGAGCGCAAACCAGATGAGATGGTGTATCGCTGCAGAATTCTATGGTAGCCATGCTGGTTAAGTGTGCCTTGAATTTGAATTAAGCAAAGCACCCCCAGACCATCCCACCTCCTCCTCCATTCTTGGGAACCACACACGTGGAGATCATTTGTTCACCTACTCTGCGTCTCACAAAGACACGGAGGTTGAAACCAAAAATGTCCACTTTGGACTGGTCTAATGTCCATTGCTCATGTTTCTTGGCCAAAGCAAGTCTCTTGTTATTATTGGTGTCCTTTAGTAATGGTTTCTTTGCAGCAATTCGACCATGATGACCTAATTCACGCTGTCTCCTCTGAACAGTTGATGTTGAGATGTGTCTGTTACTTTAACTCTGTGAAGCATTTATTTGGGCTGCAATTTCTGAGGCTGGTAACTCTTATGAACTTATCCTCTGCAGCAGAGGTAACTCTAGGTCTTCCTTTCCTATTGCGCTCCTCATGAGAGCCAGTTTCTTGATGATCTTCTTGGCCTTCCTGTGACACCAGGTACTGTAGATGTCCTGGAAGGCAGGCAGTGTGCCCCCGGTGATGCGTTGGGCAGACTGCACCACCCTCTGGAGACTGGAGAGCCCTGTGGTTGCAGACGGTGGAGTTGCCATACCAGGCGGTGATACAGCCCGACAGGATGCTCTCAATGGTGCATCTGTAAACGTTTGTGAGGGTCTTAGGGGCCAAGACACATGTATTCATCCTCCTGAGGTTTAAGATGTGCTGTTGCACCTTCTTCACCACACTGTCTGTGTGGGTGGACCATTTCAGATTGTCAGTGATATGTACACCGAGGAACTTGAAGCTTTTCACCTTCTCCACTGCGTCCCCGTCGATGTGGATGGGGGCGTATTCCCTCTGCTGTCTCCTGAAGTCCACGATCAGCTCCTTCATTTTGTTGACGTTGTGGGAGAGGTAAGTTTCCTCCAGGGCCCTAACCTCCTCCATGTAGGCTGTCTTGTCGTTGTTGGTAATCAGGCCTACCACTGTTGTGTACTCTGCAAACTTGATGATTGAGTTGGAGACGTGCAGGAAGGGGCTGACTCAGATTTTTCACTTGAAAATGAATGCCAAACAGAAAACATTGATTACAAGTTTAACAAACCATACAACTCTGACAACTTTGAACAATTTACACAGAACATTTCTCAAAAAACACATTTACTGGAAGAACTGTGCAGATGCAAAGTTTGGTAACAGAATGATGGTAAAATCTCCCTCAGTTTTCTTATGCGACCCAAGTTTTCCAAAAACGAAATATCTGCTCCGAATGAAGATTCAAAGATGTCTGCAGAAAGAATGGGAAGTCAGGAAAACAAACAGCACATCCTCATTTAAGTAGTCTTTACCAAGTCATGTATGTTTCCTGGGGCAAGAGGTAGAGTGTGGCTTCGGCGATGGCATCCAACAGTGCGTCCGATAGTGGCTTCGGTGATGGCATCCAACAGTGCGTCCGATAGTGGCTTCGGTGATGGCATCCAACAGTGCGTCCGATAGTGGCTTCGGTGATGGCATCCAACAGTGCGTCCGATAGTGGCTTCGGTGATGGCATCCAACAGTGCGTCCGATAGTGGCTTCGGTGATGGCATCCAACAGTGCGTCCGATAGTGAAAGTGATGTGGATACTAATGGGAATGCCTATCCAAGATTGAGGATGATGGATGAAGCTGTCGAGTTTGAATCCGATGACGCCGACAACAATGGGAAAGAAGTTGATGAGAATATTGGATTGACTACTGTCGCTAAAGGTCGGATAAAGAAAGCAAAAGTTACAGTTAAGATGCCATCTAGTAAGCCTACTGCTCATCCCACTACTCTCTTTATGGATATGAATATCATAATCTTCATGGTGATGTATATAAATGAATAGAGGGTATATCACCATCACCAGATTTGGGTATTCTACACACTGGCTATTACTGTAATGAGCTCTGGCCCTAACAAGACCACATTTGGTTGGTCCCAACTGTGGTTTGTGACAACTATGACTACCCATTGTAGCCAATTGAATTGCAGTAATTCCATTACAGATTTTTCAGTAATTCCATGACAAATTTCAGAACAGAATTAAATCAGATTTTATTTGTTACATGCTTCGGAAACAACATGTAAGGGGTGCGTACTGGCGGCAGAGAAGTCAGGCGCAGGAGAGCAAAAACTGTGTCGACAACGGCACAGTTTAATAATAAAACCACCGGAAACAGAACAATCAATCAATGGGTACAAAACCCGTCACACACCAGAATAACGTGCACAAGCACTTACAATAAACAATTCCGGACAAGGACATGGGGGGAACAGAGGGTTAAATACACAACATGTAATTGATGGAATTGAAACCAGGTGTGTCGGAAGACAAGACAAAACAAATGGAAAATTAAAAGTGGATCGATGATGGCTAGAAGACCGGCGATGCCGACCACCGAACGCCGCCTGAACAAGGAGAGGAACCAACTTCGGCGAAGGTCGTGACACAGCAGGTGTAGACTAACTGTGAAATGTTTACTTACGGGTCCTTTTCCAACAATGCAGAGTTAAAGATGAAAATAGAAATAGTGACATAAAGAATAAATACACTGTGAATAAAGAATAAAAATAATGAGTAAAAGTAACATGGCTATATATACTGCTCAAAAAAATAAAGGGAACACTTAAACAACACATCCTAGATCTGAATGAAAGAAATAATCTTATTAAATACTTTTTTCTTTACATAGTTGAATGTGCTGACAACAAAATCACACAAAAATAATCAATGGAGATCCAATTTATCAACCCATGGAGGTCTGGATTTGGAGTCACACTCAAAATTAAAGTGGAAAACCACACTACAGGCTGATCCAACTTTGATGTAATGTCCTTAAAACAAGTCAAAATGAGGCTCAGTAGTGTGTGTGGCCTCCACGTGCCTGTATGACCTCCCTACAATGCCTGGGCATGCTCCTGATGAGGTGGCGGATGGTCTCCGGAGGGATCTCCTCCCAGACCTGGACTAAAGCATCCGCCAACTCCTGGACAGTCTGTGGTGCAACGTGGCATTGGTGGATGGAGCGAGACATGATGTCCCAGATGTGCTCAATTGGATTCAGGTCTGGGGAACGGGCAGGCCAGTCCATCAATGCCTTCCTCTTGCAGGAACTGCTGACACACTCCAGCCACATGAGGTCTAGCATTGTCTTGCATTAGGAGGAACCCAGGGCCAACCGCACCAGCATATGGTCTCACAAGGGGTCTGAGGATCTCATCTCGGTACCTAATGGCAGTCAGGCTACCTCTGGCGAGCACATGGAGGGCTGTGCGGCCCCCCAAAGAAATGCCACCCCACACCATGACTGACCCACCGCCAAACCGGTCATGCTGGAGGATGTTGCAGGCAGCAGAACGTTCTCCACGGCGTCTCCAGACTCTGTCACGTGCTCAGTGTGAACCTGCTTTCATCTGTGAAGAGCACAGGGCGCCAGTGGCGAATTTGCCAATCTTGGTGTTCTCTGGCAAATGCCAAACGTCCTGCACGGTGTTGGGCTGTAAGCACAACCCCCACCTGTGGACGTCGGGGCCTCATACCACCCTCATGGAGTCTGTTTCTGACCGTTTGAGCAGACACATGCACATTTGTGGCCTGCTGGAGGTCATTTTGCAGGGCTCTGGCAGTGCTTCTCCTGCTCCTCCTTGCACAAAGGCGGAGGTAGCGGTCCTGCTGCTGGGTTGTTGCCCTCCTACGGCCTCCTCCACGTCTCCTGATGTACTGGCCTGTCTCCTGGTAGCGCCTCCATGCTCTGGACACTACGCTGACAGACACAGCAAACCTTCTTGCCACAGCTCGCATTGATGTGTCATCCTGGATGAGCTGCACTACCTGAGCCACTTGTGTGGGTTGTAGACTCTGTCTCATGCTACCACTAGAGTGAAAGCACCGCCAGCATTCAAAAGTGACCAAAACATCAGCCAGGAAGCATAGGAACTGAGAAGTGGTCTGTGGTCCCCACCTGCAGAACCACTCCTTTATTGGGGGAGTCTTGCTAATTGCCTATAATTTCCACCTGTTGTCTATTCCATTTGCACAACAGCATGTGAAATTTATTGTCAATCAGTGTTGCTTCCTAAGTGGACAGTTTGATTTCACAGAAGTGTGATTGACTTGGAGTTACATTGTGTTGTTTAAGTGTTCCCTTTATTTTTTTGAGCAGTGTATATATATATATATAAATATAGAGTGTATAAAATAACAGGGCTATAGACAGGGAGTACCAGTACTGAGTAGATGTGCAGGGGTACGAGGTAATTGAGGTAGGTATGTACTGTACATATAGGTAGGGGTAAAGTGACTAGGCAACAGGATAGATAAAACAGTAGCAGCATCGTATGTGGTGAGTGTGAAAGTGTGTGTGCGTGTGGCATCAGTATGCATGTGTGTGGTGTCAGTATACATGTGTGTACATGTTATGTGTGTGTGGACGTATGTAGTGTGTTTGTGTGTGTATGTATGTGTATGTTGGGGTGTCAGTGTAAATATATGTGAGTGTGTGGATAGAGTCTAGTGTGTGTGCATAGAGCCAGTGCAAGAGAGTTGGTCCAAAAAGGGTCAATGCAGGTAGTCCTGGTAGCCATTTGATTAGCTATTTAGCGGTCTTGTTTAGAAGTCTTATGGGTTGGGGTTAGAAGCTGTTCAGGCTCCTGGTGGTTCCTGACTTGCATTGGTACCTTTTGCTGTGCGGTAGCAGAGAGAACAGTCTGTGGCTTGGGTGGCTGAAGATTTTGACAATTTCTTGGGCCTTCCTCTGACACCGCCTGGTATAGTTTTAATCAGTTAATAATTCATAAACAAACTTGATCTCAGAAAAAACACTATGACTAATTGGTAGGTATACCTTTACTTGTTACTTCTGTGACCTTTCATTATCCTCCCTCCTCATGAGTGAGAGAAAATTGAGGTTTTTGGTAACGGAATTACAAGGCAGAAGACAATGTAATCTAAAGTAATCTAAAAAACTAAATATAAGTGTTGATATAGTATAGTATAGGTATTCTAATACCCTTTAATACTTTTTCTGGTAGATGTTTTCTAAGACCCATTTTCTATCTGTTTGACCAGAAATCAAAACCTTTGCTTATTCCACATTTTTTAGGATGAAAATGGTTGGAAAATGTATATATGCGTTAATTTGTAAAACCATAGACTTAACTTTCATTTGACACCACATTTGACATGCTCCTGTAAACTTCACATGTTGCGTTCATGGGTCCTTTTAGATGAAATGCCCTCTTCACCGTATCTACTAGCACACAGCAGAGACTATCCATGATGACTGACAGAATTATTCCTCATCGTACGGTGGATATTCACCTTCATCTGCATCTTATCCATATTATAACCCTCAATATATGTTTTTTTATGTTTGACATTGTTTAATAAATTATATTGATTACTCATAGGCTACCTTTTCAAGCTGAACTCCAGTAAACAGATGGACCGCCTGGGAGTAGGCCTCTGTGAGAGAACAGCAGGGAGTCAACGGGCAGAGACAGGGAGGGTTCCTGCCTCCTGCACTGAGGGCCAGAGGCAGCTGAGCTGAAAGGATGGGAGGAGAGAGAGAGGGGGTGTCATTAGGGTAGTTTGTAATTATGTCTCTCTTTGTTTAGAGGGCCTGTGACAGGGATGAAGCGAGGGGGAGGTCTTGCTGCTGAAAAAACGTTGTGTGTCAGTGTTGTGTGTAGTTCTCTTTCTCCCGCGAGTCTTTCGTACTGTAGCTCAGTCTCTCTGGTCTGCCTGTCTCTGTGAGGCTCAGACACACTAGGAAAAAGGGTCGCCGGGCTGCATGCTACAGCCACAGCAGTGGACTTTCTCATTGGGAGGCAATTCTGAGGCAGTAGACCATTCTGAGGCAATGCTAAGGAAAGGTCCATTAGTCCTGACATATGGATTCTAGATGAGGATGCTTTAAAGAAGTCCAATCTGTACCCATTGGAGCTCAGGATTCTGGGATACACACAGGAACACAGCTGACAGAGTTTGCCAACTGACTCTATACCTCTGAAAAGGACTGAGGTAAGTCATGCTCCCTCACTTTAAAAGTTACAAAGGTAGGATCCCCTTTCAGATTTAATAAGAATAGTGCTGCTATTATAATGATAGATGATCAATGGTTAATGTTTGGCGATATGGTACAGGGCTTCTGACACTACCATTTGACAATCATGTGATGTATTCTTTTTCTTTGGTATTCCAGTTTACTTACAGAAACTTGTTGGTACCAATAATGTGTTTCACTGAGGTTGAGGAGTAGTGACCCCTGCAAATATAGTGTGTTGTGTCAATGTTGAGGTGATAATGGTGTTTATGGTGTTGACAATGGTGGTAGCCAGAGTTGACCCTGAAAGGATTGTGGTGACCAATGGGATGGAAGTGTGAGTTGACTCTGTCTGGGTTTTGTTGACCATTGTCACCCCAGTGTTGACTTGCTAATGAACTCCAGCCAGGCAGACAGGGTTAAGTTTACTTTCACCTTCCAGGGGAACATCTGGTGGGCTTTCAAGGCTTGAGAGACAGTCTGAGCTGCATCTTAGATATTGCGGTAGCACTTTTACATGTTCTGCTTTCCACTGAAAATGCCTGTATGGAATTTTGCATCTGTGTGGCCACTGTCTGACTGTGATGTACTTGTTGGTGTACAATTATAGTTGTTTGAAATGGGGAAAAGCTATTTTTACTGAATGAATACATCTTTACATTTTCTAGATATAGAGTATCATGTTTTATTGGGGAAATCTGCTAATGAATCTCTATCACTGCTTATTTCCATGGACAGAAGAGCAGTTGAACAGGTAGATGGAGAAGCAGCTGACTATTGGCCTGTCTCTGTTGCTGGGGCTCCTCCTAGTCATGCCTGAGGTGGGGGGGCGGAAGGAAGAATCCCAGAAGCGCCCGTCCCGCTTCTCAGAGCTAAAAGCAGACCGCTGCTCCTACACCTTCATCGTTCCCCAGCAGCAACTGAAGGGGGCGCTGTGTGTGAGCACCGAGTCCACCACCGGCGCCGCCAACCACTCAGAGGTAACGGCTCTGCGGGGGGAGTTGAGCCGTCAGCAGGAACAGCTGGAGAAGCTGAGGGGCCAGCTGGAGCAGGAGGGGGCCCTGGTTACGGAGGTACGGGCGCTACGGAAAGAGAGCGGCAGCATGAACTCCCGCATTGCCCAGATCTACGCCCAGCTGCTGCATGAGGTTATGTACAAGAAGGACCAGGTGGTCGAACAGAGGCGGGTCGAGAACCTACTGCTCAACGCCACCGCACAGGTAATCAGACAGAGAGCATTGTGGGAACAGCTATGTTCATAAGGAGGGAAGTTAGAATCATATAACTGTATACCTGCTCCTACTATCTCTCTACTGTCTTAGTATCCTTTACCCATTGATGACAGGCATGTAGCACCTTGATAACATCCCTGATTGGCCCGTTGTCTGTTACTCGGTCATGGTGGACCAACATCCCAGATGCTGCAGATCTCCTCTAGTTACAGGGAGCTGGAGAAGAAGTATGGAGCCCTCACCTCCATGATGAGCAACCAGAGTCAGCTCATCGCCCGGCTGGAGAAGCTGTGCCAGGCCACCAAGAACACTACCCCACCTCCACAGGTAGGGGGAGCTCTGTATTTATCAAACCACTGGCATTGTTATCATGGGCCTTTCTCAAGCACTGACCCTGACCCATGAAGCTAAAGTGGTACCATAACATACTACAGTACCCACAATGCTCTGTACAAAAGTCTTTATATATTTGTGTTGTATTGGACAGATGACCTCTGAACCCCTGAGTATCCAGTCCAGTGGGCCCCTGAATGACAGCTCACAGTCCAAGGAGATGGCTAATGATGTTCAGAGAGACCAGGGTGCCCCTCCACTACAGCCACACGTGGAGAGAGAACCCCTGCAGGGGGCAAAGGTTCTCCCCACCACCATGGCCGACACCCCTACTGACGCCCCCTTCATAAGCTTCCCTGTCACTAAGACCCCAGGTAAATCACGGCACCTTCAGAGCTTACAACTGCCAACGGCGCTTTCAGCTTAACCAGCACTGTCTGTGTAGGAATGAACGTCTGTCTTTGTAAGACAGTGTGAAAGAGTAACACTATGTATCTACCTTCCCCCGGAAGCGTTATCACACATTACAACACCTTGTTTCTATTTCAGTCAATACATCGCACATCTCATTGGTTCCTGTTTCGATATTGTTTTTCACTGTCACCTCTGACAACAATCAGAACAAGCTAGCTGTTTTCTTTTGGCCCTTCAAATGCTTAAATGTTTGCTGTTCAGACCTTGAGTTTGTGTTTTGAAACAGTGTCAGTATTATTTACACTCCAGAAGACACTGCAGAAGCTCGGGGAGTCACTGACCCGCTGATAGGACTTTGTTATCTCTCTGGGAATGCCTAAACAATGTCTAATGACTGCCAGCTGTTCTCATCAGAGTGGAGAAGGGGCTTTGTGTCAGGGGCGTCGTAAGGATAGGACCAAGGCGCAGCGGGTAAAGTGCTCATTCTTAATTTATTTAAAGATAACACTTAAACAAAATAAACATACAACGAAACAGTCCCATAAGGTGCACAGACTATACAGGAAATAACCACCCACAAAACACAAGTGAAACAAACCTCAACTAAATACAGCCTCCAATTAGAGACAATGACAACCAGCTGCCTCTTATTGGAGGTCCTACCAAAAACGCAACATAGAAATAGAAAACTAGATTTAAACATAGAAATAGAAAACATAGAACCTAAACCAAAAACACCAAAACACACAAAGCAAACACCCCCTGCCACACCCTGACCAAACTACAATGACAAATAACCCCTTTTACTGGTCAAGATGTGACACTTTGTTAATGAGTAACACACACGCATGCACACGCATGCACACACACACACACACACACAAGGTTTGACTTTGATATAACATTTGCAAATTCATCAATAATATTTGTTATAAATAACAATCAAATGGGCCAAAATATAATCCTCTCTTTTAGGAAATAAACCATCAAAATGAGCTAATCCAGAATTTGGCACCAATAATCAGATTTGTCAGCACGTCCTCTTTAGAAAGAGTGATTAGGATGAATTCCAAATAAAAATATATTTGAATCTAAAAAATCTAATTTACTAGCAGTACACAACAAACAGTCTCTCTCACACACACACCAACCCACCCTAACAAACACACCCTAATCACAGCCCTCTTTAGGACATTGCTATGTAACCTTGAATTACAAGGCGATACCCCAATACAATGCACATTGTGTGTGCAACTGGAATGTGTGAGATTACAAGGCAGAGCATTCAGATGGGTGACACCACCTTGTATGGACAGGACTTCACTCCAGTTACATTGTATAATAAAGGGACCATGACTCAGAGCGTATGTGTGTGTGATGAGTGACAAGGAGATACTTGTCTATATAATGAGTGTACGGTTACAGTATGAATATCCCTTGATCTGGAGTGTGTGAGAGAGAGGGGATGATGCCTAGCCTTTCTGTGTCCGTTCCTGCGGTGTATGCTTATCTTTTCCAGTGTGAAATAAGACATTCAACATGTGTGGTGAAAGAATGTCTTCGGCAGTAAAGAGATAAGCTGAAGCAAAGCGAGAAAACATGTATCTGTGACCCTGTTGGCTCTAAAACAAACAGAATTCCAGACCCCTCTCTCCACTACGTGTCTCACTCACTCCCTCATTCCCAGCAGTTGGTTGAGCCTGCCTAGTGGCAGGTGGGCGGAGTTTGGACGTTCTGGACTTCCATTAGTTCCATTGCACCAGGCAGGCTCAATCGAGCACAATTATGACTATTTGAACCCAGGTATGTTCCGAAATCCTAACTGCCTTTGTGAACCACATACCTATACTATCTCTGTCCCTCAGGACCCTGGAGGGACTGCCAGCATGCGCTGGACTCGGGCGAGACCACCAATGGGATCTACCTGCTGCGTCCACAGAGCGCCAACCGGCTTCTGCAGGCCTGGTGTGAACAGACCAAGGCCCAGGGAGGCTGGACCGTCATCCAGAGGAGACAGGACGGATCAGTCAACTTCTTCAGGACCTGGGAGCAGTACAAGGTGCTCTCACCTCCAGTGTGCAGTGAGCCACTAAAAGTGAAGCGCTCAAGAGTTTGTTATGATATCAGACAGTGTGCTATTACCATTGCTCCAAAACACTGCAATACAAAACCCACACAGTGAATGTGTGGACTGCAGACCCATAATCCTTTCCCCTCCTCCATTTGCCTTTCATTTAATCTGATTATATGTGATGAAACATGAGCTGTATAGTTACTGTAATTGGCAACCATCACAGTGGGCTCTAAAACCAGAAAAACAGCTGGTATTACAGCTCAGAGTATCCTTCAGTTGATGACGGTTTAACAGCACAGAAGTCATGAAAACTATTGCTACAGTGAACATAACCCTAAACTATCTGTTGTACCCCTCCACCCCAGCAAGGCTTTGGGAACCTGGATGGAGAGTACTGGCTGGGTCTGGAGCACCTCTACTGGCTGACCAAGCAGGCCCACTACAAGCTTCGAGTGGACATGGAGGACTGGCAGGGCCGCCAGGTGTTTGCAGAGTACGACAGCTTCCGCCTGGAGCCTGAGAGCGACTGGTACCGTCTGAGGCTGGGGGAATACCAAGGCAACGCCGGAGACTCAATGTCCTGGCACAATAACAAAGCCTTTACAACTCTGGACAAGGATAAGGACGCTTATTCAGGTGAATCCTCTCTCACTCTCTACTACCCTCTCTCTTTTAATTTCTGCCTCTTTTCATGGCTGCCTGTTTGAACACCCAGGTTTGGCTTGATGAGTTGGTTTCTCTCTCCATTTCCTCATTAGGGAACTGTGCCCACTTCCAGAAGGGGGGCTGGTGGTACCACATGTGTGCCCACTCCAACTTAAACGGCGTGTGGTATCGAGGGGGTCACTACCGCAGCCGCTATCAGGACGGGGTTTACTGGGCAGAGTTCCACGGTGGCTCCTACTCCCTCAAGACGGTAACCATGATGATCAAACCCACCTAACCCTCTCCCCATTGGTGGCACCTTAATTGGTGAGGACGGGTTCGTGGTAATGGCTGGAGTGGAATAGTTTCAAATACATCAAACATGGTTTCCATGTGTTTGATGCCATTCCATTCACTCCGTTCCAGCCATTATTATGAGCCGTTCTCCCCTCAGCAGCCTCCTGTGTTATACACACACATGTCAATCAGGCATCAGGGTAATATTATGGTTCCGTCATGGATAAGGAAGGTTGTTAATGAAGTTCTTATATGTTAAACAGGTATGTTAATAAGACAGCGTTAGACTGACATGCCAACACAACATGTGGAATTGTTTTCTAACTGCAATGTATTTATTTAATAAAAAATTGCAAAACAATGTTGTAACATTACTTTTTGATATTATCTATCTATCCTCTCACACACATACACTCGCATACACACACCACAAGGTGAGGTAGGAGTCCGTTTCTTTTGCTTATGAGAACTGACGTTGTGGTTTGATGCAGTGGTGTAAAGTACATAAGTAAAAATACTTTAAAGTACGACGTAAGTAGATTTATGGGGTATCTGTACATTACTATTTATATTGATGACTTTTACTTTATTACATTCTTGAAGAAAATAATGTACTTTTTACTCCATACGTTTTCCTTGACACCCAAAAGTACTCGTTCCCTTATGAATGCTTAACAGGACAGGAAAATTGTCTCGTCGGTTGAAAGGAGAGGACCAAGGTGCAGCGTGGTGAGCGTACATATTCTTTTTATTAGAAAAAACGCCGAACAAAACAATAAACACTACCCAACAAACCGTGAAGCTAAAGGCTATGTGCCATAAACAAAGTCAACTTCCCACAACACAAGGAGGGAAAAGGGCTACCTAAGTATGGTTCCCAATCAGAGACAACGATAGACAGCTGTCCCTGATTGAGAACCATACCCGGCCAAAACATAGAAAATAAAGAACATAAAAAAAGTAACATAGAATGCCCACCCTAGTCACACCCTTGCCTACCCAAAATAGAGAATAAAAAACCTCTATGGCCAGGGCGTGACACTAATTCACACACATAAAGAGGAAATCGCTGGTCATCCCTACTGCATCTGATCTGGCAGACTCACTAAACACAAATGCTTTGTAAATTATGTCTGAGTGTTGGAGTGTGCCCCTGGCTATCCGTAAATAAAAAATAAATAAAAAATTGTGCCTTGCTTAATATAAGGAATTTGAAATGATTTATACTTTTACTTTTGATACTTAAATATATTTGAGCAATTCCATTTACTTTTGATACTTAAGTTTATTTAAAACCAAATACTTTTTTACTTATATCAAGTAGGATTTTACTGGGTGACTTTCACTTGAGTCATTTTCTATAAGGGTATCTTTACTTTTCCTCAAGTACGACAGTTGGGTACTTTTTCAACCACTGGTTTGATGTCATGTTTCCGTTTAGCAGTTTCCTCTTTGCGCAGGATCAGGGCAGGGTTTGAATTTCCTCTTTGAAACACTTGCTTCACACAGTAAGCTCTCAGCCTGAGATACACTAACTGGCATTAGCACAGTGTTAGGACCGAGCCTGGACCAACAGGTGGACCATCAGTCAGGGTATCCTCTCTTACAACATCCCCCATCACCATCACCTTGCTCAGCATCACCCTCACCTTGCTCAGCAGAGAACTACCATGATCTCACTTCAGAGGATGTTGGGCCTCTTCATGCTCATGCTGTTACATGGAGGTGAGTGGTTAATTTGTTCCATACTTACCTATTAATATCTATTGTTGTGATCTCTGTGTGGATTATGTTTATGTTGACCGTAGTTATTATCTACTCTGGTGATATAGTAACTGTTTGCTGTCTCCCAGGGTGGTACTTAAACATGTGCTCACCTCCCACTAACCGAACTCGAACGGAAGTTGGTTGTTGATAAAGGAAATTCGTTTTAACCCCACAACGGTCAATTTGAAGAGTAATATTTGAGAGCAATTAAAGTCAAGAAATTAAAGTATTTAATGAGCAATAAAAAAGGAATATTGATATGTAGCAATAATGCAATAAGGTAACAGTCATCAGTAGACAGGGCCCTGAGTTTTTCCTGGTCAGGTCACATGGATAGGAACAACTCATGACCCTAATTAAAGGATACAATTATATAATAACATAAAATCACAAGAAATACACTTACACTCACTCAGGTCCAACACAGACACTGTTGATGTTGTTGAGTGATATGGCATTGTCTAAATGGGTGTGGTGGGTGTGAACGTCCATGCTGTGAAACATTGAGTGCAACGTAAATGACTTCTGAAAACCACTGATGGTGGGTGTGGTGCATTGTTGGTAGTATGGTAGTTTGTCTAGTATGTGCTAACCTATGGAAGCTCCATATTTGACAGATCCACCATTGTCAAAAATAAGAATCCTTTGACTTTCATTTTGGAACACATAGGGATGGACTATGTGCTTTTCAATGCCCTTTTAAGCAATTGTTGTTCCATGATATACTGTGTATTGTGGGTATTTTATTAGGTTCCCCATTTAGCTGCTGCTTTTGCAAAAGCTCTCTTCCTGGGGTCCCCACAATACATGAAACATGACAAAATACAGAAAATTAATAGACAAGAACAGCTCAGGGACAGAAATACATACTTTTAAAACTTCTTTGGGATCGGTGTCCCATCCACGGGACGGTTGAGCTAACATAGGCTGATGCGATTAGCAATGAGGATGTAAGAAACAAGAACATCTCCCAGGACATAGACATATCTGATATTGGCAGAAAGCTTAAATTCTTGTTAATCTAACTACACTGTCCAATTTACAGTAGCTATTACAGTGAAAGAATACCATGCTATTGTTTGAGGAGAGTGCACAATTTTGAACATGAAAAGTTATTAATAAACAAATTAGGCACATTTGGGCAGTCTTGAGACAACATTTTGAACAGAAATGCAATGGTTTATTGGTTCAGTCTAAAACTTTGCACATCACTGCTGCCATCTAGTGGCCAATCTAAATTGCACCTGGGCTGGAATAATACATTATGGCCTTTCTCTTGCATTTCAAAGATAATGGTACAAAAAAATACAAAAAAACAGTTATTTTTCTTTGTTTTAACTTTTACCAGATCTTTTGTGTTATATTCGCCTACATTCCTTTCACATTAACACAAACTTCAAATTGTGTCCTTTCAAATGGTACCAATAATATGCATATCCTTGCTTCAGGGCCTGAGCTACAGGCAGTTAGATTTGGGTATGTCATTTTAGACATTAAATTGATAAAAAGGGCACACACAGCCTTCATATCAATACATACACACAAACTATCTAGGTCAAATAGGGGGGAGGTGTTATGCAGTGAGGTGTGCTTTATCTGGTTTTTGAAACCAGGTTTGCTGTTTATTTCAGTAATATGAGATGGAACGGAGTTCCATGCAATAATGGCTCTATATAATACTGTACGCTTTCTTGAATTTGTTCTGGATTTGGGGACTGTGCTTGCACAATAGGATATAATGTCTGAATATTTTGGGCAAGGTGATTCCCCTTTCAACACATTTTAGAAGGAATGAGATCATCAACAACATAACGTAATATTTTCCCCACAGCACCCATAACTCCAGGAACTATGACCACCCTCCCAGCAACAGCCAAGCCAACAGGTATTTTCCAGCTCATCTCTTTGCTCACATTATTTAATTCACCCTCACTTATCTCACAAGGTAGAACAGTTTATATTTGATGTGGATTTCACATTGATGTCTTCATTCTTGTGTGTTTTTACAGTAGTTACCTTTCCTCTTGAGCTCAACCCTCCCAGAGTGGTGGTGAGATATGGAGACTCAGTCTCAGTTAACTGCAGCACATCATCCACAGACCATAAGGGGATGGGCTGGGAGGCCACATTCGGAGATGCAGGTTTTGAACAAGATGTCAACATTGTCACCTGGACTGTGGATAACCTTACTGATTGGACAATAAAACCTAAATGCTACATGCCTCTCATTGACGGCGAACAAGCCTCAAAAGTACTTCCAGTCATTCTCTACAGTGAGTATTTTCCTCCTTGTGAATGTGAAAGGTATGTTTCTATTTAACTGTATATCAGGTAGAGGTTTTTTTTAACCTTGTTGACCTCCTCCACAGAGCCCCCAGACAGCGTCTCCATCTCTGTTCTGAGACACTCTGGTCCCATGGTGGAGGGGACAGAGTACCAGCTGCAGTGTGACATCCAGAACATGGCTCCTCTACAGAACCTGGTTGTGAAGTGGTACAAAGGGAATGAACCCTTAGATAATGTAACTTACAGTAACGTCAGTAAGACACCAGTGGATGTGTCAGCTACTCTGATGATCAGCCCCAGTAGACATGATGATGGAGCTCAGTATAGATGTAGAGCAGAACTGGACCTGGGACCAGAGGGACCACAACCCCATCCTACAGTAACATCAGAACCTCTCAGCATTACTGTGCACTGTGAGTTTATCAATACTCGATCTTGCCTCTTTAGCCCTGACCAGGAGGGAAGTTCTACAACTGTATACGTTTAAAACTGTCTAAAAGCACCTCCTTTCTCCTTAGATGCTCCTGAGTTCCTTCCAGGGAATGACACAGTGGAGGTGAGTGCAGGCAGTGATGTGTCTCTGGACTGCAGTGCTGAGGGGAACCCTCCTCCTGAGCTGAGGTGGACCAACAACACTGCAGAGGGAAATGCCAATGAGACCACTGTGGGGCGCCTGCGTACTCTCTACATCTCCAGAGTAACAGCTAATGCAACTTACAACTGCACAGTCACAAATGGACTGGGCTCCATCACCAAGCAGATACAAGTCCTAGTAGATGTACCTCCACAACAACACCCAACGATGTTCTCCACAGCACCCTCAACTCCAGGAACTATGACCACCCTCCCAGCAACAGCCAAGCCAACAGGTATTTTCCAGCTCATCTCTTTGCTCACATTATTTAATTCACCCTCACTTATCTCACAAGGTAGAACAGTTTATATTTGATGTGGATTTCACATTGATGTCTTCATTCTTGTGTGTTTTTACAGTAGTTACCTTTCCTCTTGAGCTCAACCCTCCCAGAGTGGTGGTGAGATATGGAGACTCAGTCTCAGTTAACTGCAGCACATCATCCACAGACCATGAGGGGATGGGATGGGAGGCCACATTCGGAGGTACAAATTTTGAACAAGATGTCAACATTGTCACCTGGACTGTGGATAACCTTACTGATTGGACAATAGAACCTAAATGCTACATCACTCTCATTGACGACGAACAAGCCTCAAAAGTACTTCCAGTCATTCTCTACAGTGAGTATTTTCCTCCTTGTGAATGTGAAAGGTATGTTTCTATTTAACTGTATATCAGGTAGAGTTTTTTTTTAACCTTGTTGACCTCCTCCACAGAGACTCCAGACAGCATCTCCATCTCTGTTCTGAGACACTCTGGTGCCATGGTGGAGGGGACGGAGTACCAGCTGCAGTGTGACATCCAGAACATGGCTCCTCTACAGAACCTGGTTGTGAAGTGGTACAAAGGGAATGAACCCTTAGATCATGTAACTTACAGTAACGTCAGTAAGACACCAGTGGATGTGTCAGCTACTCTGATGATCAGCCCCAGTAGACATGATGATGGAGCTCAGTATAGATGTAGAGCAGAACTGGACCTGGGACCAGAGGGACCACAACCCCATCCTACAGTAACATCAGAACCTCTCAGCATTACTGTGCACTGTGAGTTGGCTATTAATCTTGATCTTTTTCATTATCATAAATCAAAAACAGAACCACATGACAGGTATAGCTTCCAATTTACTCATTTTGAGTTGATGCTTCTTCTCTCTATCTTTCAAGTATGTTATTATTGGACTATTTTACAAACGTTTAACTAATTCTAGCCACACATGCTATCAGCTTTACACTGTTCTAACCAATCTTTAAGGTAGCATAGGCCTAATAGTGATTGAGACAGGTTTTACATAATTGTTTACCACCTTAAAGTTACTGTATTTTAGTCTCAACTGAACTGCATGGCAACCCATCTGAAATCCCATAAGTTGCATAGTTTTGAGTGGTCTACTCTAAAAGCACCTCCTTTCTCCTTAGATGCTCCTGAGTTCCTTCTAGGGAATGACACAGTGGAGGTGAGTGCAGGCAGTGATGTGTCTCTGAACTGCAGTGCTGAGGGGAACCCTCCTCCTGAGCTGAGGTGGACCAACAACACTGCACACAATGTGAAGTCGTCCACTGAGGGGCGCCAGAGGACTATTAGAATCACCAAAGCCACGTCTACCAATGCTGGGATCTACATCTGCACTGCCACGAATAGAGTTGGGACGGCCACCAGAACAACAACAGTAACTATGAAAGGTATTATAACTGACCGGCTGTGGGTTATGTTACGGTAGAAACGTAGCTGACCCTGATGTAGTGATTCATGTTGTCATAAGACATACTTCATATTCTTTCAGTAAGATGAATGAATGAATCGCATTTAATTCCACAGAGCTGAATTGCGAAACACAAATCCTAGATCACGACCTACCCTGAATCAATTTATAAACAGAATTGGTCAGAATCATGTCTAAACTCGCCTGTTCTCCTTCTATTTCATCCTCTTCAGGTGGCTCCACAAGTATCAGTTTGACGATTGTAATCATTTTCCCGGTCATTTTCCTGATATTCCTGATAGTCTTCTTTATGTGTAAGAAAAGACAAGGATTTTATAATTTCATACCCGTCAACCAGCCAAACGATGTTCCATTGATGCCACTACCTACAATAGGGGTAGGCAACCATGATCCAGAGGGGTATCCTATGAAGGTTTGAGGACTTACCTAAGTAAATTAGATCAACTCTGAGTTCAACTCGGGATAGCCAGTCATACTAAAGTGTCTCACCCTTTAGCCAGGTCCATTTCAGAACTAATCTGCTCCTGGGCAGGCTAACTCCAGTCCAATAGAGGTTACTGAGGGAGGACGGACCATAATAATGGCTGGAACGGAGCGTGGATACCATTCCACTGATTGCGCTCCAGCCATTACCACGAGCCCGTCTTCTCCCGATTAAGGTGCCAACAATCTCCTGTGAACTCCACTTACCCTGACTGAAGTGACTGAGCCACGAGTTGAAGACCAATTAAATAAGAATCCCTCCCGCTTGTAAAGATTCATGAAATGTTTTGTTTTTTTGTGTGTAAAGTTTTTTTGAGGGGGGGTTAAAATATATCACATTCCAAATTTTGTAATGACAGAATGCATTTTAAACTTCACGCACAGTAACACTTTTGTACAACATTAAAATGATTTGGTCTACGTGCAACAATGGGATGTAATAAATCAAATCGTTAAAAATACATTTCATCCACATCATTGAACAATTCATTCTGAATGAAAAACTAAATATATTTTATTTCAAACAACAATGAGACTGCGTGATCTGCAAAAGTATTTAAAATGTAAGACTAGGGTGGGGATTCAATCGGAGTAATGTATTTTGCTTGATTTTGAATGTGACTTTGAGTAACAAATCTATGTGAGTTTACTGTTAATGTACTTGTATGGGATTTGGAGTCAATGTCAACTATGTGTAGACTGGACGAGAGCCACAACTTTGTTTTTAGAAGTGGGGGGACATAATATTATAAAAAAAAATATATTCAGTCAGATAAACACTCCAAACAGCCTATGCGACCGCTCGGAGACATCCGCATGGTCTTAAAGCACACCGTTGACTAGTTTTGTATCACATTCCAATGATAAAACTGGGGAGGACAAAATTGAATCTCAGAATGTGGGGGGGGGACATGCCCCCGTCCCCAGTTAAAGTTGTGCCCCTGCTAGGAATTGCACTGTATAAGAAAATAACAAAATTAAATGATTACTGCCATGTGCTGGCTGCCCTCTTGAACAAATAGTGTTGTAAAATGTGAGGATTTATGTAAGTATGAAGTAGCTATGTGTATGTGCTTACCTCAGTCTAGAAAATGAGTCAGAATACTGTTGATACAGAAGCCCTGATTCAGTGGTACAGTTTGTTGAATTGTGTTTACACACTCTAACTCTGAGCTTTTTTGTGTGACTAATGTTTTTGAAATGCTTTTGTAGATTTTTGCCTGTTCAAGTGTCTTGCATCTGACAACATACAAAGGAATTTAATAAGAATGTTCATATTTCTATATCAATACTTAATTGTATTGCTTGCTGTAGTCTAATTACAATAGAATCTGAACATTCATTTTCCTTTATAAAACTGTTTTCAAAACTGTTTTTAAAAGTGACTTGTGTATGCCCATAAATAAACAAGCTTCACTGCTTATGACATGCCACTGCCAGTCTGTCGTCAGTGAACGTTTTATTGAAGACAAATACATTAGGGAACTGTCCCTTTAAGAATTAGGATTTGGGAGTGACGCGGATATGAAAGCTAGTTTATCCCTCTTTCCTTTGCTACGAATATTGTTTAGATTAACTAGATTAGTTAGCTAAATTATAGGGAGAAATGATTCTCACTGTTTAGAAACGGAAAGGATACAGAAGGGGTATTTGAGCGTCCTCGGAATTCATCTCTCAGGATTGAGGCGTCCTCCAAATTGGGATAACTTTGAATAAATTCTTTGTATTCAGGGATCCGCTGATAAGAAGACGTTCAACATGGACTGGGGCACGGATCTCTGGGTGAGTTTGCGAGCTGTCTGGGATCTGCCAAGGGCTTTAGCTGTCGTGAAGTTTTGCAAAGTATTGTTTTTGCCACTTTTAATGTGTGATGTAGCATGTAGGTTCTTCTACGAGTATGAGCATACCAAGAGACTGGGTTTGATGGAGGTAGTCAAACTATGCTGAGAATTCTTTCTCAGAACATCTGTCCCAGCCATATTTAACTGGACTCAGAACGGGGTCAAAATTGACCGCGTGTACCAAGTGTAAAAAAGAATAAAATAAATATAAATTTTTTTGGAAGTCATTTGGGCTTCGTCCTCTGGTATCATGCAAACATACATACGATATCGTACAATTGCAGGAAATACGCTTTAAAGTAAATCTTGGAGCGGAGATTTGCGTGTGAATTTCATTGCCCCCTGGCACAACCCCTAGATGGGACCCTGGAGGTCTTCCCCCAAGAAAATGTTAGTTTTAAAACAAATTTTCTGCAATTCTATGTATTTTGACATGACGTAGGCCTATGACCGGGGTGAGAAAAAACTAACAAGTTAAACCACAGGTTAGGTGTATTTAGGATGCTTTGAACATGAAATGAACACTCAATTTGACGACTTTGTTACTTTGACATTTTTTGGGATGATGTATTTTTGTTGTTGTTGTGGTTTGACACTTTCAGACAGGAATGAAATGGAGATAGGGACACTGGCAAATACTAGAAACAGTGGGAAGGTTGTAAGCAGGGATTTGATCCCTGTTCTCAGGTGGAAAGTTGTATGCAACACATGCCGGGGAGTGTTACCACTACACCAAGGCTCGGAACAGGAATTTTTAATATTGATGGTTGATGGTAGTGGGCAACTCTCTTTAAAATAGGGCTGGAAGAAAATCCTGCTTGCTCTCCAGGAGAGTTGGCCATACCTGATCTATGTTTCTCAAGTGCTGGGTGTTTTGATTATTTTTGTTTTGTTATAACAATATTTTATTTAAATCACCCAAACTTGATGAAAAATCGAATCCATATCAATATTCAGGTGGTTTGTGCCTACTCAGGAGATAGATTGTAGGTAAGGCCCTGCGATAGACTAGCGTCTCATCCATATATATTCTTTTACATTATATTATTATATTATTACATTTATATTACATCAAGCTGCCTCACGCTACAGAAACAGGAGATGGGCTCCTGCCCTATGAGCTGTTCCGGCTCGTGCGAGACTACTTACTTACTTGCTTACTATATAGTTGAAGATCCTTGCTGTCATCTCTGCCTAGCTTGTGCACAATACTAAAATATTTGATTCCTGGAGCGTTTAATATCAATGCTTATTTGTATAATTTATTCAAAACTGTCCATGAATGGCTGCAATAATACCATTCATTTTCAAAGACACAAGTAGCCATATCAGACTTCAGATGTGTGATTACACTGGCAAAATCGGGAAGAAGTGGAATAATAAAATGTGTGGGGAATGCCCGTAGTGTTCTTGCTGACAAGCATAGTAATTAACCTATATTTTTTTTGCCCATTGTTTAGAATGAGAATTGTTCCACAGATCAGACTAAAGTAAATTGATGATAAAATCTCCTGAAGACAAGATGACATAAATCTGTCCCTACACCCTAACCAAATAATTGTTCTATTCATTGCCCCCCCCCCCCTAGAATCAAACATACAGTTTTCGGTTCACAATCTGTTTGACAGAATTATTGATCACCAAACGAGGGGACTAATGCAAGTGTGGATGAAATCGACTTTAGTACATGCTGTCAAAAGGCTGCATTCTATGAAGCTGATTCCTACTCCAATGTGTGATAGACGCTGCATGAATGCTGTTGGAACACTAATGCACATGATTTAGGAATGTCCTGTGGTGTCCCAGTCTGGTTACATGTTTCACATTTCCTTACTAGCAAAGATCCACCTTTTTGTTTTTGTTGAATGAGGACTCTGCATTTGTACTGCAACTGGTTCAGAAAATGAATCACTTATGCGGGGTTAACATCAGCAATTAATGTTATCCTTAGTGCTTGGATTACCCCTACAATCGTCTCACCGCAAACATTTTCAAGATAATGTTCCTATAGAGCGATCAGTGGCCGTGATAAATAAAGCTTGGGCGAATCCAGTTGAGGCATGGGATGTATTATGCAAAACTCTATCAGATATGATATCAACAACTCTTGACCAAGCAATGGACATGCATGGTAAGGGCCAATGTGTGAGAGTTGGCAGCTCTGAGTGTGCTTTAAGTTTGCTTTAAAACCCCCTAGAGTTGATGTCCGTGCCCTGCGGAACTCTAGTTAGCATAATAATAAAAATCAGTCAATTCAAGCAAGAGATCAGTTTTTTTGCATTGGATGCGTCTCAATCCACCGCATCCGCTGATGTCGCAGTTCCGCATCTGCAGTGAAAGGTGGCAGAACTAGAGCAGGGTTTGTCAGACCATGAGACATCCCGAAAATCTGTCTTCTCACAAAATCGTATGTAGCGTCGGAACGGTTTGGCTTACAAACTATTATGACTCCTCTATGGAAAGATTACTCTCACGAACACCATGGGACGCACCTGAAGTTGGTACAGCCGATCTGCCAACTTCTGTCTGTAGCATCTAAACAGTCTGGGCTACACTAATATGACCCCTCTGTGGAAAGGTTAGACTCACAAACATGTACATGTCAGTTGTTTTGCAAGACTCATCTGAAGGTCCCCCGGCACCAGTTGAAAAAATGTATGGAAGCAGATACTCAAAGTATTCAGACCCCTTCCCTTTTTTCACATATTGTTACATTACAGCCTTATTCTAAAATGGATTAAATGCATTTTTTCTCATCAATCTATACACACTACCCCATAATGACAAAGCAAAAACAGTTTTTACTTTTTTATTTGCAAATATATAAAAAATATAAAACAGATACCTTATTTACATAAGTATTCAGACCCTTTGCTATGAGACTCGAAATTGAGCTCTGGTCCATCCTGTTTCCATTGATCATCCTTGAGATATTTCTACAACTTGATTGGAGTCCACCTGTGGTAAATTAAATTGATTGGACATGATTTGGAAAGGCACACACCTGTCTATTTTAAGTTCCCACAGTTGACAGTGCATGTCAGAGCAAAAATCCGGGCATGAGGTTGAAGGAATTGTCCGTAGAGCTCCGAGACAGGATTGTGTCGAAGCACAGATCTGGGGAAAGGTACCAACACATTTCTGCAGCTTTGAAGGTCCCCAAGAACACAGTGACCTCCATCGTTCTTAAATGGAAGAAGTTTAGAACCACCAAGACTCTTTCTTGAGCTGGCCGCCTGGCCAAACTGAGCAATCGGGGAAAAGGGCCATGTTCAGGGAGGTGACCAAGAACCCGATGGTCACTCTCACAGATCTCAAGAGTTCCTCTGTGGAGATGGGATAACCTTTCAGAAGGACAACCATCAATCAGGCCTTTAAGGTAGAGTGGCCAGACAGAAGCCACTCCTCAGTAAAAGACACTTGACAGCCCACTTGGTGTGGGCTCTCAGACCATGAGAAACAAGATTCTCTGGTCTGATGAAACCAAGATTTAACTCTTTGGCCTGAATACCAAGCATCACGTCTGGAGGAAACCTGGTACTATCCCTATGGTAAAGCATGTTGGCAGCATCATGCTGTGGGAATGTTTTTCAGCGGCAGGGACTGGGAGACTAGTCAGGATCGAGGGAAAGATGAACGGAGAAAAGTACAGAGAGATCCTTGATGAAAACCTGCTCCAGAGCGCTCGGGGCCTCCAGACTGGGGCGAAGGTTCAGCTTTCATTAGGACAATGACCCTAAGCACACAGCCAAGACAACGCAGGGTGGCTTCGGGACAAGTCTCTGAATGTCCTTGAGTGACCCAGCCAGAGCCCGGACTTGAACCCGATCGAACATCTCTAGAGAGACCTGAAAATAGCTGTGCAGCGACGCTCCCCATCCAACCTGACCGAACCTGAGAGGATCTGCAGAGAAGAATGGGAGAAACTCCCCAAATACAGGTGTGCCAAGCTTGTCGCGTCATACCCAAGAAGACCCGAGGCTGTAATCGCTGCCAAAGGTGCTTGAACAAAGTACTGAGTAAATGGTCTGAATACTTATGTAAATGTGATATTTTTTTGTAAGAAATTAGCAACATTTTCTAAAAACCTGTTTTTGTTTGTTATTGAGGTATTGTGTGTAGATTGTTTATTTTCCTTATCAATGTAATCAATTTTAGAATAAGGCTGTAATGCAACAAAATGTGGAAAAAGTCAAGGGGTCTGAATACTTTGTACACATACGCATGCATACTGAACAAAAATATATAAACGCAACGTGCAACGAGTTGAAACATGTTACTGAGTTACAGTTCATATAAGGAAATCAGTCAATTGAAATACATTCATTAGGCCCAAATCTATGGATTTCACATGACTGTTGGTCACAGATACCTTAAAAATGAAGGAAGGGGCGTGGATCAGAAAACCAGGCAGTATCTGGTGTGACCATTTTTAAAATATAAGCTTTATTTAACTAGGCAGCGTGCCTCATGCAGCGTGACATATCCCCGTCGCATGGAGTTGTCAGGCGGCTGATTGTGGAATGTTGTCCCACTTCTCTTCAATGGTTGTGCGAAGTTGCTGGATACTCCCCTGTAGTAATTTTGTGGCCTTATATTGTCCCCAGCACAAGGTGCGCCTGTGTAATGATCATGCTGTTTAATCAGCTTCTTGATATGCCACACCTGTCAGGTGGATGGATTATCTTGGCAAATGAGAAAAGCTCACTTACAGGGATGTAAACAAATTTGTGCACAACAAGAAATAAACTGTTAAAATATGAATATCATACTGTGGACACGGAAGCCTTTGCATGCAATGTCCTGATGCATTTAGTGCTCAAATCTTTAACAGCTGAACCGTGAGGTGGACAATTGTTTTAGGAAAGTAGCCTCAAAATAGTCTAAAGTTTTGCATATGCTACACATCGAAACAGAAGGAATAATGTTTTTGTAATTTTAAGGGTGGTTTTTAAGGACTCGTAAATGTGGCTAATTTGGCCAGCATCCCTCATTTATTGATGCTGCTGGCTGCCTCAGGTTGGATCTGAATGCATATGGATGTCCATAAAACTTCTCAAATGTCTGGTCAATAAAAATGTTCCCTGTTGTCCGGTGCCAGATTTTCCCAATGGAAACTCTGAAATGACTAATATTTTTGAATATTCACATAAAAATCTGTTGCCAATTGGATGGGTCCATGTTATTTTTTTGACACCTTGAGTTGGACCAGCATGTCACTCTCTGAACAGATACAAATGTGACGCTGTTTACACAGGCAGTCCAATTCGGATATTTTTCACTAATTTGTCCTTTGCCCAATCAGATCAGTTTGTTTTGCCCATAATTGTAATAGTGTGTGATTGCAGCACGCAATTTGTGGCGTTCCTGCATGTGCGCATTCCTGAATCTGTATATAAGCCCCCCCCCCTTCCATAAATGGGCAAAAGAGCAGAATTGGGCTGTCTGTGTAAACACAGCCATTGTAGCAGCTATATAAGTTATAGCACGATTAGTAACTCAAATCAAAAAGGAATCTGAAGAACAAAGCAGCTTGTGCTGGTCTCTTGTCTTTCAGATCATTATGGTATTAGCTAGCTAGCCAATTTCAAGTCAATGTTTCATTTGTCAAGAAAAAGCTTATGACCCAGATGGTAGTGCACAAACTGCCAGACATTCAGAATGTCTAGGGCCTAGGCCTTTGATGTTATGAACTTGAGTGAATTTCATTGACATTCCTTGTCCCAAGACTAGTTTTGTCCTAAGGAAGGATCCACTTTTGGGAGGGCCATGCCTGCAACAAGTTGTCACACAGTTGATTCCCAGAAATGGGACACTTTTGCCTCCTGCTGCCCACCGCGTGCATGGATGGAACACACAGTCTCATGGGCATGGCTCCTTGAGCTAAGCTCATCACTTGCTTGCTACCCTGTAGTAATTTTGCTCCGAATACATTTTATTCTGCAACTTATATTGTCCCCTACCATTGACTTGAAAAGTTGACATATTGAATGATATCAGTTACATGATGGCACATTTACTCCAGATCCTTCAATGTTTTCAACAGTGCACTGTACTGAGCATGCCAGTGGTCACCAACCCAACTCTAGTCCTGGAGAGAGAGTCTGCCAACTAGGCTAATTACTGACCAGCAATACCTTCATTGAGGAGTTTAAAATAGCCTGGGAAAACACTGTAGTGTACACTTGCTTTCAAGGACCAGGATTGCTGGCCACTAGAGTACTGTGTGACAACAAACAATAGCTTACTTTTTAACATAGCTGGATGGATCTTTGCTCTCGCTCATCGATCTCACATGGTTTTAATGAGTATAATGAGTCGATTTCAACCTCTGTTCACTGCCACCGGTTGTCATGGATTCCCCAGCCAATGTGCACAAGAGTGAGTTACAGTGGTAGCTGGTAGGCGACACAATGGACAAGACAAACAGAGAAACAAGCAGTCTTTTCACTAGAAAATCAAGCCGAGAACACACTGCCCCTCAATGTTGCTACACTGTTTATCTGAGAGCTAGGCTATGGCTACTCCACCACTTACCCAGTGATCTGACCTCCTCCACACACACACACACACACACACACACACACACACACACACACACACACACACACACACACTCCCATATAGTGAATATGTAAATGGTGCGTTACAGAGAGGAGGGTGGGACAGTAGGTTCTGACCTCATTACCCATGTTCCCCCTGGGCCTCTCTCTTCCTCATGTCCTCTTTCCATCCTCAGTGCTGTGCTGCATGAAGCACCAGCAACCTAATTAGGTTTGACCTCGTTTAATGAACTCAAAACATCTCATCTATCCATGCTCTTGTATGTATTTATTTATTTATATGGATATATTTGCCACATCTGTTTCACTTTTTAACCCAAGAGACATTTCTTCATACCTCTACTTTTCTCTGAAAACATGCAAACGCAAACATGTTTTATTAGCTGGTAGTTTACTGTACCTTCCCCTATCAGGTTTTATTAGCTGGTAATTTAAAGAATGACTTCAATTTGCACACAGATCTAACCAGGTTTTCATATGTTTGTATTTATGTGTGAGGGAGACTATTGGAAAACATTCATTCAACATTCGTTCTTTCTCTCGCCACAATGTCCAGACTGCCTAATTGGTTGTGATTGTGTTTGGCCAGTAATGCTCGTGGCCAACTGTGCTGCCTGCTCTGTCGCATCTGTCCCCTGCTTTCCTTGCCGTTAATCCAGCAGTGTTCAACACCTAGTGTTCAGTGTGAAAGATCAGTGCATGGATATTAACCCTGGCTGCTAGTGTGACTGAGTGAGGACAGGCTCTGTGTGTGTTCCACAATCCAGGACTGTAAAAAAATTTTTGCATGGCAGACGGTCCCTTTATAAAGTTCATGAAAGATAGTGACTAAGGTAGGAAACATTCTCTGTGGTCATGGAGTAGGATCAGTGGTGTAAAGTACTTAAGTAAAAAGACTTGAAAGTACTACTTAAGTCGTTTTTGGAGGTATCTGTACTTTACTATTTATATTTTTGACCGCTTTTACTTCACTCCATTCCTAAAGAAAATATGTACTTTTTACTCCATACATTTTCCCAGACACCCAAAAGTACTTGTTAATTTCTAAAATAATTTGTCTAATTCACACATTTATCAAGAGAACATTCATGGTTATCCCTACTGCCTCTAATCGGGCATACTCACTAAACACATGCTTCATTTGTAAATGATGTCTGAGTGTTGGAGTGTGCCCCAGGCTATCTGTATATAATAATACAAAAAAATAAAATGGTGCCATCTTGTTTGCTTTATGTAAGGAATTTGACATTTATTTTTTACTTTTGATACTTATTTATATTTTAAACCAAGTACTTTTGGACTTTTACTCAAGTAGTATTTTACTGGGTGACTTTCACTTTTACTCAAGCCATTTTCTATTAAAGTATCTTTACTTTTACTCAAGTATGACAATTGGGTACTTTTTCCACCACTGAGCAGGATGACTTCCCATGCCTAGGGTGATGCCTTTACAAGTTCATCTGTCTGGAGTTGGGGTGTGGAGGTAGAAGACACAGGCTGCTGGGTTGAAGCAGGGCCAACATGGATGGATAGGCCTACAGTCTTTGAAAGAATACTCTTCTTCGACGTGTCCTAAATGCTATCATGAAGCCAACAGTATGCTAATGAAAAGCCCAACCGAATGTCCTAGCTTACTGAAACTTTAAATTGGAACCAATTTCTAAACAAAATGGTCTTATGACGAGGGCAAACAAGGTTATGTTTGTGCGGTGGAAGACACCCACCCCAGGCAGTAGACCGAATGGTTGTGAAACAACAATCAGCTTGGTTTATTTACAACTTAACCTCTAAGACAGGAGGACTCTGTTAAACTGGGATGTAAACTGAGCAGTTGGTATGTTCTCTCCTCGTTTCTTGATGGTGTTTAGGGTGAACACAAAAAGATCACACTGTGTGCTGTGGCCCTCGTTTTCCTGCCCTAAAACATTTGATCAGACTTCTAAAAAAAAAAGTCCTCTGTGTTATACACATGCACACATACAGCAACTCGCTCGCAATGTCTCATAGAAGCCCACATGTCCACGTGTTCTTCTCAAATCAAAGGCCTTGGGTGTTATTTGTTCACTCTCTTTTTCGTGTGCCCTTTTGAAGGAGTAGGATGGGTCAAGAACATGGCCCAACATGATAGGAATCTCTTCCCATTAAATGGCCCTCCTCCATACTGTAACTACAGAGTTCCTTGATATCATCATCACTCTCTAACAGGCTTGTCTGTGCTTGAAGTGGCCATAAAGCACTCAGCCAAAAAAGGAACTAAAGAGAAGAGAGACTAGAAGACTCCTCACTGCATATCAAAGTGTGGGAATTTCTGTTCATTATACGTGTGGTAGCAAGCCTATCTTGTTTTTCTTGTGTGAGTTGACGATATGTTTGCTTATGAAGTGTAGGGAAATCAAATAACGATGCATAACGTTTTAGTTTTTTTGTTTCACCCATCCACCACCCTCTTCAGAGGACAAAAATAAATGTTGTTTTGACAGCTTTTAATTTTTTGTACATTATATGCACAGTTTACATACATACTTCTTTCTTTTCTTAACAATAGTTGCACAGCAAGAATATACACCGATGAACAAAAATATTAACTCAACATGCAACAATTTCAAAGATTTGTCGGAGTTACAGTTCATATAAGGAAGTCTCAGTCAATTGAAATAAATTCATTACGCCCTAGTCTAATGACTGGGCAGGAGTGCAGCCATGGGTGGGTCTTGGAGGGGATCAAATCAACTTCATTTGTCACATGTCCCGAATACAACAAGTGTAGACATTACCGTGAAATGCTTACTTACAAGCCCTTAACCAACAGTGTAGTTCAAGAAGAGTTAAGAAAATATTGACCAAATAAACTAAAGTAAAACATAATAACAAGTAACACAATAAAAATAACAATAACGAGGCTATATACAGGGGGGGTACCAAGTCAATGTGTGGGGGTACAGGTTAGTCGAGGTAATATGTACATGTAGGTGGGGTGAAGTGACTGCTGCTACTCGCTGTTTATTATATATGCAATGTACAAACAAATGGAGGGGGGGGTGTCAATGTAAATAGTCAGGTGGCCATTTGATCACCCACTGGGGAGCCAGGCCCAGCCACTGGGGAGCCAGGCCCAGCCACTGGGGAGCCAGGCCCAGCCACTGGGGAGCCAGGCCCAGCCAATAAGAATGAGTATTTTCAATCAAAAGGGCTTTATTACAGACAGAAATACTCCTCAGCACCCCCGCCCCACCACCCATCAGACGACCCTGCAGGTGAAGAAGCTGGATGTGGAGGTCCTGGGCTTGTGTGGTTACACGTGGTCTGCGGTTGGGAGGCCGGTTGGACGTACTGCCAAATTCTCTAAAACGATGTTGGAGGTGGCTTATGGTAGAGAAATGAACATTAAATTCTCTGGCAACAGCTCTGGTGGACATTCCTGCAGTCAGCATGCCCATTGCACGCTCCCTCAACTTGATTTCAACTGTGTTGTGATGTTTCACATAGATTCTGAACCTTCCTAATCACATAGTATCTACAGATTGTAAGTTAAAGATTAATATTTTTATTGAAACTATTGTATTGTTGATTGATTGACTATGACTTTCCAAATCTCCCAACAGTGCTATTTGTAGGGTTAATTTGAGGTAAATGTTGTGATTTTTCAGCCATTCCTGAACCTGTGACCAGAAACAAGCTACATAGGGGCAATACCAGAATAAATGATCTAATGATACTGTCTCTTCGCAGAAACATCTGCAGAGCTGAGATGGTTGTATGCCCTATAAACATAACATGCTGTTGGTGGCAAGAATTGTATGCAACATTTTTTATTGAAAAACTCTTCAAGTTTTGAATCAAGTGTTTTTTTGTTGTTGTTTTTTTTTGTATCAGTTCATAAACCATGTGCCATAGAATCGGTACATCAAATCTCTTCTTTTTTACAATCTGTATGGCGCCGCTGTCAACATTTTGGTCCTCAAATGAAACTGGTATGTTTTTCAATTTATGACGATTTCTTTTAGCCAATTTTGGCCTTTAAAGGGTAGACAAACAAGTTCCCTACCTTCGCTCCCTTCTACTTGCCTCCTCCAATTTTGCAGTAATGCGGCAATCAATTGGTTGTTTGGTGTTCTATGCAATTCATATTTATATGCAATTCATATTTGGGATGTTTCTACGGAGTCCACGCACCACAGGAAGTGCAAGAGTGGGGGCGCTTCCTATTTCCTGTCGGTAAAAGGTCGTCCGCCTACCTGTGGCCTCTCACTCTCTCTCTGGCCCTTTTCCCACTTTCTCCCCCTCCCCCTCTCTTTAGCAGCAGAACGCAGCATGATTTAGCACCTCAAGGCTTGGGGTCAATGGTTGTGCATATGTAGAGAATTCTTGGAAGGCTTAACATTTGGGTAGATATGGTGACTTGAGATTCAGTATCAACAGTCTGTAAACTAAATGTTGCCTCAGACTGATTTAATATCCAGCATTCTTTAGATGACGTCACTCATCCAATGGAACGCGCCCTGTCCTTTTTATCGAATGGTGATGAGCTCTCATGCATCTCGTGTGTATCGTCCATAATATCGCTTTCTCTCTCTTTTTTGTCATGTTCCTTCTCCCCAGGACCAATATGACATCATCGACAAGCACACGCAATCCGGGCTGGAACTGGTAGAGAAGTATGTCAAGTTTGTGAAGGAGAGGACGGAGATAGAGCAGAACTATGCCAAGCAGCTGAGGTAGGCCTCATTCTTCATGGTTCCTCAGACCTCATTCCTGCGTGTGTGCCCACAGCAGTTGATGTTTGTGCTCAAAAGTTGTTTTATGAAATGTATGTGGTGTCTTATGACTAGTTTGGGGCAGAATTGAACTTGTCTCCCCCCTGTTGGCATTGCCCCAGCCCAGACAGTCCCAGAAACACTGCCCTCATTCTTAAGCTTGAGCCTGCATTACTGCCTCCCTTTTTCTCTATTCCTAACTCTCACTCCGAGTGCGTCTGTCAGTATCTGCTGCTGTGCTCTGGTGGAGAGGAGAGGAAGTGGGAGCAGACTGGCACATGATGGACAGGATGTGGCCAGAGAGAGCTCTAATGAAAGAAGGAAGAATAGGAGAAGTGACTCTGTTTTTACATGGATGTCCTTCTTGACTGTAGTTTTGCATTGGCTTTCCCTTAAAGGGGCAGTGCAGTCAGAAACATGATATCCTTTGTTTTTTATATATATATTACCACAGTGAGGTTGGAATAATACAGTGAAATTGTGACAATTATGATAATGCTCTTTTAGTGTAAGAGCTTGTTTGGCTGGGTGTTTTTTTTAGACCTGGATGTTAATAGAAGACCAATAACAGCTAGCTTTCAGGTTACACATCCTTCCCATTAGGCTCCTCTCTGACCACTCCCAGACAGACCACTCACAGTCTTAGCAGAATTCTTGCTTGAGCTATTTTTGTTTTCTTTTTGACCATTTTAATTCAAAACAATTACAGTAAGGTAATTAATTGTTACCTAGAAATGATTTGATATTGAGATAAAAACGTCAAAATGGAAAGATCAACTGTGCCAGTGGACCGGGGAAGTCTTGCCTACAAGAAGCAAATATTTGTGTGTTGTTTCTTAGAGGTGTGGATTGATTTTAAATTGAATCATTTCTATTAAACACAAACTGTAACCAATTTAGGTTGGTAGAACTTCTTCATTGAGATTTGAATAGATATCCTAATTTGATGCGTTGTTTTCCTATCATTTAGGATAATTAAGTTTGCATCTGTGCTTTTGACATATTCTATCTTCCAGACTACTTACCATATCTTCCCCCTCTCCTAATATTGACAGAAATCTAACAAAGAAATACAATCCTAAACGAGGCTGTAAAGAGGAACAGGAATGCAGGTGAGCTATTGTGGGCTTTTGTGTGTGTGTGTGAATGAATGTGTGTGTGTGTGCATAAAATAAATGTGCTGTATTTGTACCTGCCCAGGCCAGCTGTGATCTTCAACATGACTTTCAGTTCCTAATCAGACATAGAGAAGGAAAACAAAGCTTGACTAAAATAAAACACCAACAATACATGACGTAATTTCAATGACGTGTTTTCAAACTGCTTTCCTGTCTGTAGTACTGTAGTTGGAGAGGCTATGGCAGCACCTGCAGAGCAATGCAAATGACTGCTACTATACCCCCTGAGAGGGAAACGGGAATAAGGAAGTAATGGACCTATCACTACCTGGCTAACACAGCTATTTAAGCAACAGTGTATGTAACTTCCTGTCAACACCCAAATCCATTACAGATCTCATCTCTTCTGTACCCCCCCCCCCATAGGTTCTCCAACCACCAGTCCTTCCTGGACATCCTGAATGAGATGAACGACTACGCAGGACAGAGGGAGCTGATTGCTGAGAACATGATGATGAACATCTGCATCGAACTCACCAAGTACCTGCAGGAGCTCAAGATGGAGCGTAAGACGGTGAGAGAGAGAGAGAGATCCACACTGAGAGGGAAGGATGGAGGAGTTCAAAACTCAGATTATTATAGTGAGGGCGAGTGAAGATGGGTGGGAGCTAGGGAAAAGGAGGGAGAGTATGAAGGAGACCAGCAGAGATTTGTAGGTTCCTCTGTTAAGGCACGAAGGTAGCCTTACTTGGGTTGTCTCGTAGGGGGGGTGGTCACTGTCGTGTTGTCGTCCTCTGAAAGGAGAGGAATGCCTTGGCCCAACCCCAATGGAATATAGAACGCACACAAACACTATAAAGTCTCCCAGTAGACATGACCCACAGACAGACAGGCTGCTATTTGTTTACCATCTGTTTTGTTCAGTGGTTTTTGGTGGTATTCTGTACCCAATGGCCCTGTCTAAGTAGGGACCGTCATGTCATCCTAGTGTTCTTGGTGTCTCATGTGTCCTCTCTCTGTTTGTCTGTTTGCAGCATCTGTCGGAGGCCAAGAAAGCCCAGCAGAGTTTGGAGAGCACCTATAAGCAGCTCGACAGTGTAAGTTTGTTTACATGTCAGGCCGTCTGCCAATAACTCCCCTCTTCCAAAGGGAAAATCTACTTTGTTGGTGGAATACTAGTGTATACATCCTCTCTATACAGTAGGCCTATACTCTGCTTGTCAGTGAACAACTGTTTATTCTTTCTGTTCAGTCAAAGGGCAATGTTTTGTCCAGTCACTGTCCTCCATTGTCTATAGTGGTGAAAGCAGTCAAATGTTTCTGAATGCTCTCTCATATTGTCTGCTTTTTGTCTGCTGTAAGTGGAGTCATTGTTACATCAGTGAAAGGGACGTTTGTTCACTAGTTGTGAGTGCATGCATGTGTGTGTGGTGACTCAGGTGACCAGTATTTGTAATATACAGTTAAAAGAGATGAGGAGCTCCTTTTTAAAGCAGGGGTAGGGAACCAAAACGAGACCAGAAGCCAGCAGCACTCCAGCCCATTGCTCGTCACTGTATGGGTCAGCACCACTGACTTAAACCACTGATGTTCCAGCCCCATTCAGTAAAGCCAGGTGCTAGTGGCCATAGGGCAAGTGTTCACTATCCTTGGGTGAAGCAGAGGTCTCGCTTGTACACAATAGTAGAGTCTATTCTATTCCATTCAAACAATGCCCACAGAGCACAGTATTGGGTTAGCTAAGATCAACATGGATGTGCTTCTGTCTCTCTCTGTGTTTTAGAGTAAGAAACGTTTTGAGAGGGAGTGGCGGGAAGCGGACAAAGCTGCTCAGTATGCCGAGAAAACTGACCAGGACATCAACGCCACGAAGGCCGACGTCGAGAAGGTAGTAGGACACCAACACAGAATAAAAAGAACACAGGTTTTCGTTTTCCGTTGCAAAACGTTTTCCTACGGTGTGCCCTACTGAACACAATCCAGCTGTCCTACTTGTCCTGTTTCCCCTTTAAACAGTGGAATGTGAGTCACCAGACCGACCTGTGTGTGACCTGTGTGTTTGTTTTGTTACCTGTGTCCAGGCCAAACAGCAGGCCAACATGAGGACACACATAGCGGAAGAGTGTAAGAACGACTACGCCGCCCAGCTGCAGAAATACAACAAGGAGCAGAGCCAGTTCTATTTCAGCGACATGCCTCTCATCTTCAACGTAAGGCAGAGACTCTCACCCATCCATCCTGACCTTAGCCTAGCTTTCCTTCCTTCTGCTGGAACTATTTTAAATGCTAACATTTGGTTCAACAGACACTAAAAACACAGCAGACCTTTTCGAGGTTGTTCTCCTGTAATCACATTTACATTTACATTTAAGTAATTTAGCAGACGCTCTTATCCAGAGCGACTTACAAATTGGTGCATTCACCTTATGATATCCAGTGGAACAACCACTTTACAATAGTGCATCTAAATCTTTTTTGGGGGGGGGTTAGAAGGATTACTTTATCCTATCCCAGGTATTCCTTAAAGAGGTGGGGTTTCAGGTGTCTCCGGAAGGTGGTGATTGACTCCGCTGTCCTGGCGTCGTGAGGGAGCTTGTTCCACCATAGGGGTGCCAGAGCAGCGAACAGTTTTGACTGGGCTGAGCGGGAACTGTGCTTCCTCAGAGGTAGGGGGGCCAGCAGGCCAGAGGTGGGTGAGCGCAGTGCCCTCGTTTGGGTGTAGGGACTGATCAGAGCCTGAAGGTACGGAGGTGCCGTTCCCCTCACGGCTCCGTAGGCAAGCACCATGGTCTTGTAGCGGATGCGAGCTTCAACTGGAAGCCAGTGGAGAGAGCGGAGGAGCGGGGTGACGTGAGAGAACTTGGGAAGGTTGAACACCAGTCGGGCTGCGGCGTTCTGGATGAGTTGTAGGGGTTTAATGGCACAGGCAGGGAGCCCAGCCAACAGCGAGTTGCAGTAATCCAGACGGGAGATGACAAGTGCCTGGATTAGGACCTGCGCCGCTTCCTGTGTGAGGCAGAGTCGTACTCTGCGAATGTTGTAGAGCATGAACCTACAGGATCGGGTCACCGCCTTGATGTTAGTGGAGAATGGCAGGGTGTTGTCCAGGGTCAAGCCAAGGTTCTTAGCACTCTGGGAGGAGGACACAATGGAGTTGTCAACCATGATGGCGAGATCATGGAACGGGCAGTCCTTCCCCGGGAGGAAAAGCAGCTCCGTCTTGCCGAGGTTCAGCTTGAGGTGGCGTGGTGATCCGTCATCCACACTGATATGTCTGCCAGACATGCAGAGATGCGATTCGCCACCTGGTTATCAGAAGGGGGAAAGGAGAAGATTAATTGAGTGTCGTCTGCATAGCAATGATAGGAGAGACCATGTGAGGATATGACTGAGCCAAGTGACTTGATGTATAGCGAGAATAGGAGAGGGCCTAGAACAGAGCCCTGGGGGACACCAGTGGTGAGAGCACGTGGTGCGGAGACAGATTCTCGCCACGCCACCTGGTAGGAGCGACCTGTCAGGTAGGACGCAATCCAAGCGTGGGCCGCGCCGGAGATGCCCAACTCGGAGAGGGTGGAGAGGAGGATCTGGTGGTTCACAGTATCAAAGGCAGCAGATAGGTCTAGAAGGATGAGTGCAGAGGAGAGAGAGTTAGCTTTAGCAGTGCGGAGAGCCTCCGTGACACAGAGAAGAGCAGTCTCAGTTGAATGACCAGTCTTGAAACCTGACTGATTTGGATCAAGAAGGTCATTCTGAGAGAGATAGCAAGAGAGCTGGCCAAGGACGGCACGTTCAAGAGTTTTGGAGAGAAAAGAAAGAAGGGATACTGGTCTGTAGTTGTTGATATCGGAGGGATCGAGTGTAGGTTTTTTCAGAAGGGGTGCAACTCTCGCTCTCTTGAAGACGGAAAGGACGTAGCCAGCGGTCAAGGATGAGTTGATGAGCGAGGTGAGGTAAGGGAGAAGGTCTCCGGAAATGGTCTGGAGAAGAGAGGAGGGGATAGGGTCAAGCGGGCAGGTTGTTGGGCGGCCGGCCGTCACAAGACGCGAGATTTCATCTGGAGAGAGGGGGGAGAAAGAGGTCAAAGCACAGGGTAGGGCAGGGTGAGCAGGACCAGCGGTGTCGTTTGACTTAACAAACGAGGATCGGATGTCGTCGACCTTCTTTTCAAAATGGTTGACGAAGTCATCCGCAGAGGGGGGGAGGGGGAGGAGGATTCAGGAGGGAGGAGAAGGTGGCAAAGAGCTTCCTAGGGTTAGAGGCAGAGCTTGGAATTTAGAGTGGTAGAAAGTGGCTTTAGCAGCAGAAACAGAAGAGGAAAATGTAGAGAGGAGGGAGTGAAAGGATGCCAGGTCCGCAGGGAGGCGAGTTTTCCTCCATTTCCGCTCGGCTGCCCGGAGCCCTGTTCTGTGAGCTCGCAATGAGTCGTCGAGCCACGGAGCAGGAGGGGAGGACCGAGCCGGCCTGGAGGATAGGGGGCATAGAGAGTCAAAGGATGCAGAAAGGGAGGAGAGGAGGGTTGAGGAGGCAGAATCAGGAGATAGGTTGGAGAAGGTTTGAGCAGAGGGAAGAGATGATAGGATGGAAGAGGAGAGAGTAGCGGGAGAGAGAGAGCGAAGGTTGCGACGGCGCAATACCATCCGAGTAGGGGCAAAGTGAGAAGTGTTGGAGGAGAGCGAGAGGGAAAAGGATACAAGGTAGTGGTCGGAGACTTGGAGGGGAGTTGCAATGAGATTAGTGGAAGAACAGCATCTAGTAAAGATGAGGTCAAGCGTATTGCCTGCCTTGTGATTAGGGGGGGAAGGTGAGAGGGTGAGGTCAAAAGAGGAGAGGAGTGGAAAGAAGGAGGCAGAGAGGAATGAGTCAAAGGTAGACGTGGGGAGGTTAAAGTCACCCAGAACTGTGAGAGGTGAGCCATCCTCAGGAAAGGAACTTATCAAGGCGTCAAGCTCATTGATGAACTCTCCAAGGGAACCTGGAGGGCGATAAATGATAAGGATGTTAAGCTTGAAAGGGCTGGTAACTGTGACAGCATGGAATTCAAAGGAGGCGATAGACCGATGGGTCAGGGGAGAAAGAGAGAATGTCCACTTGGGAGAGATGAGGATTCCAGTGCCACCACCCCGCTGGCCAGATGCTCTCGGGGTATGCGAGAACACGTGGGCAGACGAGGAGAGAGCAGTAGGAGTAGCAGTGTTATCTGTGGTAATCCATGTTTCCGTCAGCGCCAAGAAGTCTAGGGACTGGAGGGTAGCATAGGCTGAGATGAACTCTGCCTTGTTGGCCGCAGACCGGCAGTTCCAGAGGCTGCCGGACACCTGGAACTCCACGTGGGTCGTGCGCGCTGGGACCACCAGGTTAGAGTGGCAGCGGCCACGCGGTGTGAAGCGTTTGTATGGCCTGTGCAGAGAGGAGAGAACAGGGATAGACAGACACATAGTTGACAGGCTACAGAAGAGGCTACGCTAATGCAAAGGAGATTGGAGGAGGCAAGACGTGGCAGATCTGATTGAGTGACGTCCTGTATGTGCCTCCTCTCCCGATAGAAACTCCAGGACATGGATGAGAGGCGGGTGAGGAAGCTGGCGCAGGGCTACGTCTTGTTCTCAGACACGGAGAGGCACGTGATGCCCATTATCGGGAAGTGTCTGGAGGGCGTCACTAAAGCGGGCACTAATGTCAACGAGAGGAATGTGAGTCGGCCGTACTGTACTGCATGTATACAAAACAAACCCAGACGTAACGTACGTAGATGCATGTGGTCCAATGAAGTTTGACAGAATGTGAGGGAAATGGGTATGAAACACAAATCCTTTGAAATGCTTTGGTATTGTTGGTCTGTGTTTCACTGTCATAATGTAACCTACTGTCCCTGCAGGACTCCATAGCTCTTATAGAGCAGTACAAGTCAGGCTTTGAGCGTCCTGGGGACCTGGACTTTGAGGACTACAGTCAGGGCATCAACCGTGCCTCCTCAGACAGCAGCCTGGGCACCCTCGGTACCCCCAAAGGCCCCCTGGAGCTGCTGGGCAAGAACAGGAGCAAACCGTTCTGGCTGTTCAGCAAGAAGAGTAAGGTAGGCTGCTTGTAGCACCACTCCTCCTCCTCCTCACAGACACAATGGCTAGTTTACACCCCACTCCCATGACTCAGTTCTGACTAGCTGAGTAACATTCTGAATTAGGAATAGACATTATTATCCTAATCTACCATTCATGCCCAAATCAGGTGATTTCCCTCCTATGAAGGAGTGGATTTCTTTAGTGTTTGAAATGATCAGCGCTCCAAGGTGCAGGTAGATAAACCATGAGCAGTGTGTGTCAGTGTTGAGGCAGAGGGGCTGAATCAGGGAGACAATGTCTGGGAACGTCCCTCTGGGGACCACCTCTGGGAACGTCCCTCTGGGGACCACCTCTGGGGACCACCTCTGGGGACCACCTCTGTCACTTTGGTCCTGAAGCTGTGGTCTCACACACAATCCTTCCTGTTCCCAGAGCTCTGCATGTACATACTGCATGGCCCCCCTCTCTCTCTCACACACACACACACACACACACACACACACACACACACACACACACACACACACACACACACACACACACCTTTCTAGAACTGGTATGTGCACGGCTGTGTCCCTGGCCTGTCTGTGAATAAGCCCCCTCTGACTTTCTGCAGCGTGTGACTGACTGTGGTTTCCAATAGGTCAACTCTACTGGCAGGCAGCGTTCTGCAGAGCTTGTGCTTTCATCAGCACAGACGGGCACGAACACATTGAATTTTCCGCTACAAACACACTGCTATTATACTGGCCCAGACTATAACATTAGCAGTCAAAGCACCACAATGACACCTTTGGGAAATGCCAGCCATCAGGGATGATAGTGGGACAGGGAGGGATGACTAGTTCCAGGTCATTTAGCTGTGTTCTCTCTACACCGTCGTTGGAGATCACGGATGACGTTGGACCACTAGAGGCCGTCTAGATCTAGAATACATGCCCCTTAATCGGGCCTCCTGAGCCACTCTGAAATGACTGAAAATAAACTAGACAGGAATGTTGAGAGGACAGCAAACTAACACCTAGCTAACCTACATCATGGCCAGCCTCTACCCACTGCTGCATCTCTCTCTCTCCCCTCCCTCCAGTCTCTTCCAGCACTTTCCTCCTGCTGCATGTCTGATTGGCTACCCTGCTGACTGCTGTCCAATCCTGTTCCTCTAATACACCGTGCCTACCTCCCGTCCTGTCTGTGTGGTGCACCGCTCTGTGTCATCGCTCCTGCCCTCCCCAAGGAGTTGGTTCAGTAATTATCAGAGTGAACTTTCATATTGGCCTGTGAGAAAGCGCTTTGGATGTCATTTGTAAAAAGTCTACCCACTGCACAACACTGCACAACACTGATTCAAACAGCTCCTAGTTAAAATGCTATTTAGTCCAGGACTACCGTAGGTCTAGGCTAATCTGTGTCTGAGAAACCAGCCTGTAGAGTGGACTATATTCTCCCTCACTGCTCCTCACTTGGTCATGTGGTTACACCATCATGCCAACGTTCAGTAGTTCCCACCAGCTTAGAGACCTGCCATGTGTCTTATTACCCGTATTACAAGCATGTATACCAGGCCCAGACGTATAGGGTGTCCTGTGTACATAGTTCAGTCTACCTGTGTATCTGTGTCCAGATTGAGGTTAACCAATGGAACCTCCCATTGGTCCACTCCAATCTGTCAATCTTGTTCCTCACGTAGGCTCACTCTACTCTACCCTTCATCGTGGCTTGTGTTTTGTTGGTGTTGGGGCTGTGGTGCTGTACTGGTGTTTCGTTGCTGGTGTTGTGGCGCTATGTGAATGACCCGGTGACTGTGGGCTTCTGCAGGGGTAACTGCTGCAGTGTTGTCTTCTCTGTGTGGTGTGCTTAAGGTGTTGATGGTGTGTCTCTCTCTCTTTCCCTTGTCATCTGTTTTTGTCCTCCCTCCCCTCCCCTGCATACCCCCTCCCTGGGTGTCTGTGCTTCACCCCGCCCCAGCTCTCTCCCTCCCCCTCCTCACTCACCCCCTTTTCCACGCCGCCCGCCCCCTCGCCCGCTAACGGACCCCCCTCCCCCAAGTTTGGCCGGGACCCATTGTCGTACTGTTTGAAGGAGATCAATAAGACAGTCAAACCCAGAATATCCTCCTTCCGGACCCTCGGGCGAACGGTGAGTCATCAGGGTCAGGGGCCACAACTTCTCCTCACAAAGGCCTCTGCTAACCTGTTTGGTCGATCAACCTGTTCTGTCTTATTGTTCCAGGAAATGACTGAATACGTCCAATCAAAACTGACTAAATTAATGAGCAAAATGTTTTAGGTTTCAGGTGTTGACCTTTCAGAGTGGAAAAACTGAATATTTGAAGGTGTTATACACTGAGTATGCCAAACATTAAGAACACCTTCCTAATATTGAGTTAGTTCCCCCCCCCCCAGCGTCCCCTTTTTTGCCCTCAGAATAGCCTCAATTTGTCGGGGCGTAGACCCTATAAGGTCTTTAAAGCATTCCACAGGGATGCTGGCCCATGCTGACTCCAATGTTTCCCACAGTTGTGTCAAGATGGCTGGATGCCTTTGAGTGATGGACTATTCTTGATACACACAGGAAACTGTTGACTGTGAAAAACACAGCAATGTTGTAGTTCTTGACACAAACCGGTGCGCCTGGCACCTACTACCATACCCTGTTCAAAGGCACTTCAATATTTTGTCTTGCCCATTCACTCTCTGAATGGCACACACACACACAATCCGTCTCAAGGCTTAAAAATCTTTCTTTAACCTTAGAGCAGGTTTCCTTCATGTTTTTTATACTCTGAATACACAGTGCATTCAAAGTATTCAGACCCCTTGACTTTTTCCTCATTTTGTTATGTTACAGCCTTATTCTAAAATTAATTACGTTGTTTTGTTTTTATCCTCATCAATCTACACCCAAATTTGACATAAGTATTCAGACCCTTTACTCAGTACTTTGTCGAAGCACCTTTGGCAGCGATTACAGCCTCGGGTCTTCTTGGGTATGACACTACAAGCTTGGCACACCTGTATTCAGGAAATTTCTCCCATTCTTTTCTGCAGATTCTCTCAAGCTCTGTCAGGTTGGATGGGGAGTGTCGCTGCACATCTATTTTCAGGTCTCTCCAGAGATGTTCCAAGTCCGGGCTCTGGCTAGGCCACTCAAGGACATTGAGACTTGTCCTGAAGCCACTCCAGCGTTGTCTTGTGTGCTTAGGGTCGTTGTTCTGTTGGAAGGTGAACCTTCGCCCCAGTCTGAGGTGCTGAGCGCTCTGGAGCCGGTTTTCATCAAGGATCTCTCTGTATTTTGCTCCATTCATCTTTCCCTCAATCGTGACTAGTCTCCCAGTCCCTACCACTGAAAAACATCCCCACAGCATGATGCTGCCACCACCATGCTTCACCGTAGGGATGGTGCCAGATATCCTCCAGATGTTATGCTTGGCATTCGGGCCAAAGAGTTTAAATCTTGTTTTCATCAAACCAGAGAATCTGGTTTCTCATGGTCTGAGATTCCTTTAGGTGCCTTTTGGCAAACTCGAAATGGGCTTTCGTGTGCCTTTACTGAGGAGTGGCTTCCGTCTGGCCACTCTACCATAAAGGCTTGATTGGTGGAGTGCTGCAGAGATGGTTCTCCTTCGGGAAGGTTCTCCCATCTCCACAGAGGAACTCTAGAGCTCTGTCAGTGACAGTCTGGTTCTTGGTCACTGACCATGACCCTTCTCCCCCGATTACTCAGTTTGGCCGGGCGGCCAGCTCTAGAAAGAGTATTGGTGGTTCTAAACTTCTTCCATTTAAGAATGATGGAGGCCACTGTGTTCTTGGGGACCTTCAATGCTGCAGAAATGTTTTGGTACCCTTCCCCAGATCTGTGCCTCGACACAATCCTGTCTCGGAGCTCTACGGATAATTCCTTTGACCTCATGGCTTGTTTTTTTTGCTCTGACATGCACTGTCAACTGTGGGACCTTATATAGACAGGTGTGCCTTTCCAAATCATGTCCAATCAATTGAATTTACCACAAGTGGACTCCAATCAAGTTGTAGAAACATCTCAAGGATGATCAATGGAAACAGGATGCACTTGATCTTCATTTCGAGTCTCATAGCAAAGGCTCTGAATACTTATGTAAACAGTTTTAGACATTTGCAAAAATGTCTAAATCTGTTTTTGCTTTGTCATTATGGAGTATTGTGTGTAGATTGATGAGAAATGTTTTATTTATTACATTTTAGAATAAGGCTGATAACATAACAAAAAGATGATGGGTCTGAATACTTTCCGAATGCACTTTGTATATATATTTAAGCAATAAAGCTCCTCGGGTGTTTGTGGTATATGGCCAATAAGCCACGGCGAAGGGCTGTTCTTATGCGTGACACAACACGGAGTGCCTGGATACAGCCCTTAACCGTGGTATATTGGCCATATACCACAAACACCCGAGGTGCCTTATTGCTATTATAAACTGGTTACCAATGTAATTAGAGCAGTAAAAATAAATGTTTTTTCATACCCGTGCTATACAGTCTGATATACCACGGCTTTCAGCCAATCAACCTTCAGGGCTCGAACCACCCAGTTCTCTGTCTCACACACACACACACACACACACACACACACACACACACACACACACACACACACACACACACACACACACACACACACGTTGTCTGTTTCTCTCTCCCTCAGAGGCTCACTCCAGAGAGGATCATAGTAATGGTAATACTAGAGTGGTGTCTGTGTGGGTGTCTCAGCTTCTCACATCGACGGGGAATCTCACACATGACCACCTCTCCATCAGTACAATTGAACAAGCATCTTGGTCTCAAACCTCACACTAAAGTCTGCTTGTTTACCTTCTCGAATCAATGCTGGAATGTTCACGCTGTAGTTCAGCTGCTAGCACATGAACTGGAACACAGCCAGATTCAAATTCAACTTTGGATGCAAAGCAGAGGGCTGAAAACATGGCCTGTCTGTCTCTGTTTGGAGTTAGAGTTGAAGTGGTGGCCACCTGGTGGATTAGGGGTGTAACAACACTTAACTCAATGTTTCTCCAATGCTGCAGTGACTTATCTAATTTGTACAATTTGACCGATATTTTGGCTTCAGTTTACCTCCATTGTTTTACTCGTCTGTCACTATGATAACCTCTTTCCTTTAAACGTTCACTACAAAACCCAATGGAAGAGTTCCTAAAAACAGGTTCTTATTTGGGTGGGTGTGCTGCCAATGGGAAGGTGCTGGGAAGAATTATATGGGTGAAAATGGTGGTGGTTTTGGGTTCAGCTCACTGTAAAAACGAAGCATATCTGTTTGTTCACTCTAAAGCAAAAACAATGTCGTTACTAGAGGTTAAATATGTTTTCTAGTCATCAACCGTTTCCCTTGAGCTGAACCATGACCACAGACTAGAGGAAATGCCAGAGCTAGTTGTGGGTGACGGGGTGTCTTCAGCTCCTACCACGTGCCATGGTGATGGAGAACGTGTGTGTGTGTGTGTGTGTGTGTGTGTTAAAGTGACTGTTCCTCCCTGTGCGTTTTCTCAGCCCACGGTGACAGAGGACTTTGGCCATCTCCCCCCCGAGCAGCGCAGGAAGAGGTTACAACAGAAACTAGATGACATTGGCAAGGAGTTGCAGAAAGAAGTGGACCAGAGGTGTGTGTGGGGGAGTTTGACTACTGTGACAACCATCTCTGTGACTACTGACAACTGCTCCCAACATAGTATTCCTGTGTGTGTGTGTGTGTTTACCAATTACTGCACTCCACAGGGATGCATTTCCACAGAGAATCAATCCACCTCTCATATCTCTCTCTCTTTCCCTCTCTCTCTGTGTTGCTCTGTCTCTGTGTGTGTCTCTCCAGTGAGGCGCTGGAGAAGATGAAGGATGTGTATGAGAAGAACCCCCAGATGGGAGACCCTGCCAGCCTGTCTCCCCAGATCAACCAGACAGCCCAGAACATGGAGAGACTGAGAGGAGAGCTCAACAAGTATGAGGTAATGGACTCCCCTCTACTGGCCGCAGCCATGTACTGCATGCCGTGTTCCCATATGCAAGCTAGAATACATATTGTTTGTTACCTCTTCACATAGTTCTTTGTAAACACAGACCTCATGTTTTCCTTAATTTAATATACTAACCCTTTTCCCTCTCTTTGACTTGGTCTCACTCACAATCTGTCACGAGCACAGTCTTTAGGAAACAATGGTATATTTCCTCCGTGCTTTGTTTCGCAGTCATGGTTGACAGAGGCAGGAAGGCGAGGGGATTTGGTGCTCAGGAGAGATACATTGCGAGAGGATGCGTTGAGCTACAGGTCTCACTCCAACAACAACGGCAGCACTCACGAACCATACAGGTCAGAAACCAGACGCTGAGGCTTCACTCATGGCTGTCAGTGAATGTACTGTAGTCGTATATCTGTATTTATTATTAAGCACGTGTGTTTCTCCCTCCAGCCCCGACGGAACCCACTCTGAAGAAGGCACCCCAGATCCCTCTCATGCCATCTACGCCGAGTTTGACGATGACTTTGAGGAGGAAGAGGAGGAGCTTGTCGCTCCCATCGGCCAATGTACAGCCATGTACAACTTCCCAGGTAGGTGTGGATGGGTCACAATGACGCTAATGTACTCAACACTATTATGGTATTTAACACTTACTTGTACATGGCGATAGTGTAACATGCTGTCATGTCCCTGCTAGGTGCCAGTGAGGGGACCATCACCATGCAGGAGGGGGAGGTGTTGTCTGTAGTGGAGGAGGATAAAGGTGACGGCTGGACCAGGGTCCGCAGGGCCAACGGGAACGAGGGCTACATCCCAACATCCTACGTCAGCATCAGCCTCAGCAAGTGACCCGACACCCATCCCACCCACACGAGGCCCGAGGGAACGGCCAATCATCACTGACGATGATTCCAAAATACTGTGGCAGCTCTCTCATGGGACCAATGTGGGCGGTACCGTCTGGGTGTCCGTAAGGAGACTACTAGGGCCAATCGAGTTGCTTTGATTTCCTCACTGAGATGCGCACCCATGATTTATTTCCCCTGCTGGCCAGAGAAGATGTAGTCAATTGTGCTTTTGGTTCCTTCTGGCTTGCACGTCGGTACCAGGTCACTATACTTACCACAAGCCACACATTTTCATCGTAGTTCTCTTTGATATTATCGCAGTGCGTTTGTGGTTGTGGTTTAGTAGTGGATATCATAGCAGGACTGATGATATAGATTAGAATGCTGCACCAACCAACATGACCATATGCCCTCACCTCACTGTGGGAAGGCTTCTCCTTTTCACAGTGAGAGGAGGAAGAGAAGTGCTGTTGTCAGGGCTGTACTGGAGCGTTTGACATCAGGGTTGTGTTCAGTAAGGATAAAACGTTTTGAAACCGAGTGAAACAGAGGTACTACCTGAACTTGTCCAATGAGAACACAGTGCTACAGTGTTCCCTACTGAACAGCAGCCAGGATAAGTAAGTATAACCTACTCTCTCTATCACTCCCATGCAGCCAGAATGTTAACTGATCACGTTCTTGCTCTTCTTCATATTTGCACACAGCGTTTTGGACAAAGAACATTTGCTCAGATAAAGGAAGGGTCTCAACACAGGTCTATGGGCACTGCATTTCAGTAGGAAAGCCCTGTTGACACAGCCACTATTCAGATCAGATAAACTCACCAGTTTGCGTGACTTTATTTCCTTGTGCTCTGATGTGTGTGTGTGTGTGTGTGTGTGTGTGTGTGTGTGTGTGTGTGTGTGTGTGTGTATGTATGTATATATTAAAGCCCCCTTAGAGAGACATGCACATACTGATAGCAATAAAGAAATGTTTCCGACAATCACAGCCGTATCTTCACTACAGCTCAGTTTCAAGCCATCGACATAAATGGCCTATACGAGAGATCTTTTATAGCTCTTGATTATGGATGGTAAATAATGAATTGTTTGTATTGAGAATATAATTTATTAAGTATGTGTAGGTTGCTACATTTAAAAGAGTTAAAGTTTAAGGCATGTTTTGGTTTATATCATAGGAGTTACCTCCTATTTGTACTTTTCCCTGCAAACACAGTGGACTGTCTGTATCCAGAGGTGAGATGGATACCAATAAATTGTTGCAGACAGAATATGTGCAGCGTTAAGACTATCGTATTTGTTATAAAATAATATATTTTAGCTATCACTACACCACTATTGTCTTATTAGCTTTTTAACCTTATGAATAAAGATGTGTATCTTCGTGAGGTGAATTGTGTCCATTTTGTCTGGAGTTTAAACGACACTCCAGTTTTGAGCCACGCCGGAATATTCCTAACGTAAAAACTCACTCGCATGTCCAGGTGCCTTTCTGGTTAAAAGCATTGTGTATATACCTAACATCCAAATGTCTTCTGTTTTTAAGACTAATAAATGTAACACACATTTCAAAGTTCAAGTGGTTGTATCATTTATTCATGGCTTTTTTTTATTGCTAATGTTTGTCTTGCATAGAGCCAACCGTTGTATTATTTATAAGAGAGCAAGTTGGTCCCCAAGAAATAAGATGCATTTGAATGAGATGAGAAAATGCCTAGAAATATCAGGTGCATGTACATACTCTTAAAGGAAAAGGCTGTTGGGGTTCTTCAAATTGAAACTTCTTCAAATAACCCCTTTTAATGGATCCTCAAATAACCTTTTGGGGTACATTTTTTAACTATTCCCCCCCTTCCCCTCCTCTGTTGTTGTTGTTAATAATATGCATAGAAATATTTCAGTGTTTAATTATGATTTTAGTGGTAAAGCAGAATAAAAAAATCTAAATGAGGCAAACTCCCAGCAGAACCCCAAGTCCTCTGGTGTGTTAATGTTATTACATTTTTTTAACTAGGCAAGTCAGTTAAGAACAAATTCTTATTTACAATAATGGCCTACCGGGGAACAGTGGGTTAACTGCCTTGTTCAGGGGCAGAACGACATATTTTTATCTTGTCAGCTCGGGATTCAGTCCAGCAACCTTTCAGACAAAATTAAGCAAAAGGAAATGACGAAGAACATGGGCAGAGAACTCAGAAACACTGATTTTGGAATGAATGATCACTTCCCCACCGAGATCAATGAAAGGAGAAAAAACGATATCCCCTCATGAAGGAAAAACGTTGCCTGAATCAACGAGTCTCCATGGTGATGGATAAACTTTATATCAACGGGCAATTGTATCGGGACTCTAGAGTAACTCCCTGGCTATTTTAATTTAATGTTCAAATTTGAGTTTGTATGTTGTAGTGTATCATGACAACTTCAACTATAACGAATACATGCTCTATTGATCTTCACTTGACAAGGAAAGGGCTACATATAGCTCAGGTTAATGTATGTAGCCTTCCTAACAAAATACATGAGGTTTTTAACTTGGTCAAGATAAATAATATTCATATTTTGGCCTTGACCGAAACGCATTTAGATGCATCTGTAAATGATGGGCAAATTAACATTCATGGATATAGTCTACTTAGAAGGGACAGGAATAGGAATGGTGGGGGTGTAGCACTGTACATTCAGAATCAGATACCTTTTAAGAGGAGGGATGACCTTAATGTATGTCAAGTAGAGGCACTATGGGGTCAAGTACATCTGCCTCACCAGGCAGCCATATTGGTAGGATGTGTGTATAGATCTCCTAGCTCTAAGGTGTCCTATTTGGATGACTTATGTACTGGGTTTGACAAGGCCACAGATAGCAACAGAGATGTATTTATCTTGGGTGATTTTAATATAAATTGGAAGGATCACAATAATTTGAATAGAACAAAATTGATGAGATATGCGGAGAACTGTGGTTTGAAACAAATGGTTAATGATACTACTAGATCATCAATTAAGTTGGGTCATCGTTCAGACACATGCATTGATCTGATTTTCTGTAATATACCATCGCAATGCTTAAAAGCCAGATCAATGCCAGTGGGCTGGACAGACCATAATATTGTGACCATAACCATGAACACCAAGGTTCCAAAGAAACCCCCTAGGATTGTGGTCAAGAGAAATTTTAAAACATTTAATTATGAGCTATTTCTAAATGATTTGGCTGCTGTACCCTGGGAGCTGATTTATCTAGAGGATGATTTAAATCACGCTACAGAATGTTTTATTGATTTGCTCACTGAGGTTATGGACCATCATGCCCCTATAAGAAAGAGTACAGTTGCTGCTCGTCCATCTCCATGGATTGATGATGAACTGGGTGAGGCTTTTTCTCAAAGAAATATGTTAAAAGTCTTAGCAGCCAAATCAAAATCAGAAATTGATGAACAGAATTATAGAACATTGCGTAATTATGCAGTTAAATTGAATCGAAGGAAAAAAATGTTATTTTTCAACAATGCTTTTATTGATTCTAAAAATGATTGTAAAAAGGTATGGAATACAGTTAAGGGTTTACTTGGTACATCTATCTCATCATGCCCATCTAGTGTGGAGGTTGACGGGAGAATAATAACCAAACCAGTTGATATTGCCATTTTTTCACAAAGAAAATTAATTTACTGAGCAACAATGTAAACATACATTCTTCCAAACAAGCTATTGTCCAATGGATTGATGATCATATTATGAGCAACAAGATCTGCTCTTTTAGTCTGCAAACGGTGTCAGTGGAGGAAGTGTTAAACCTTTTGAAGTCATTACCTGATGGGAAATCTACAGGTTATGATCTTTTGGACAATTTTTTGCTTCGCTGTGCTGCTCCCCAGATTGCAGTTCCACTGAGATACATATTTAATTGGTCACGGGAAAAGGGGATGTTTGCAAATGTATGGAAGCATGCTAAACTTTGTCCTATTCCAAAAGACTGCAAAGAACCCGCTACTCCTGCCAATAGTCGACCAATTAGTCTACTCCCTACACGCAGTAAGATATTGGAGGGTATTGTGAGTAGACAAATATGGGAGTACATGGAAAATAATGATCTGATTACAGCCAATCAGCATGCTTATCGCAAAAATCATTCCACTACCACTGCATTGGTTGACATGACTGACCAGTGGCTCAATACTATGGATAATGGCAAGTTTGTGGGGGTACTATTTTTAGATTTCAGTGCAGCATTTGATTTAGTGGATCATGAGATAATTTTGACAAAATTAATGCATTATGGTTTTAAGGAAGTAGCATTGAATTGGGTACAGTCATATCTAACTGACAGGAAACAGTCCACCTATATCAATGGTTCATTTTCTTCCCCTCATGCTTTAAACTGTGGAATACCGCAGGGCAGCTGCCTTGGGCCACTTCTTTATTTAATATATACCAACGACCTTTCCTATGCCCTAGCTGAAACTCAAGCTACTATATTTGCAGATGATACTACAATTTATGCAGCAGGACAATCGGTTCAACAGGTACAGCAAGCTTTACAAGGAGATTTGGAGAATATTAGGGAGTGGGTTTGCCAGAATAAACTTGTTTTAAACACCAAGAAAACCAAAGTTATGTTGGTCTGTTCCACTAGGAAAAGGCCAAAACAGCATGGGATACAATTAAGTATGAGAGGAGTACAAATTGAAGAAGTGGCAGAAACCAAACTATTAGGAGTGCAGCTAGACAACTGCTTATCATGGTCATCTCAAATAACTAATCTATGTAAAAAAAATATTAAAACAGCATGCATAATCAGAAGGATAGCTAAATATTTACCAGGAAAAATTATTAAGCAAATAACACAAGCTTTAATTGAGAGTCAAGTGAACTACTGTTCTGTGGTCTGGGGAAATGCATCATCAAGTGAAGTTAGGAGGCTGCAGATTGCACAGAACAAAGCAGCAAGGATTGTTTTACGGTGGAGATATGGTTTTTCTGTTGCAGTCATACGCAATGTTCTTGGTTGGTCATCAATCGACAAGATAATTAAAAAAAACATGCTTATTTTATTTCATAATATACATCATTTAAAACGGCCAAGTACAATTCACAACGGTAATCAGTTGGTAAGAGACAGACATTCCATAAATACTAGGAATAGATTGTCCACCATCTATGCGTTATCCAGACAGAAAAGAGAAATAGGCAAAAGAACATTTCGATTTAGAGCAATAAAGAAATGGAATAAATTAACTGAGCAAACCAGAAACCTTTCAATATATACATTTAAACATTATTTTAAAACAATTTAAATATAATACACAGAAATGTTGTGGGATTACAGTAGATGAAGAATTCATATTTTTTAGATTGATTATTTATTGGTTTATTACGTTAGTATATTATGTATGTTTGTAATAGTGTATTATATGTGAAAATGTGTTCGTATATAAATTGTATTTTAATATTTAAGGACTCTTGGAAGATTAGTCCAAATGGGGACTAAAAGAGATCCAAATAAAATAAAATCAAATCAAATCAGTTACTGGCTCAACGCTCTAACCACTAGGCTACCTGCCGCCCCAAATGGGTAATGTGTTGATGTATCCATAGCCAGAATGATTTTGCCGTGTATGGTGATTTAACAGGTTTCCTGTTACATTCATCAGAGGTGAAGGGAGGGTGAAGTCTGTGAATCCCAAAAATAGTCATTATACAGATAATTAACAAAACATGCACATTCATACCTTGGTTTTTGTGGTAAATGTGAATTCAAAAAACCTGTGTTAATGGGTGTCATACACATACCATGTCCATCATGTAGAGGCCTATGGGGTATTCATTAAAGAAGTAAGGGAGGAGGATGCTACATTTGATCTGCATACCAATACCAATTGACATACCTTTGTATGCCTCCTCGTCTGTATTCCTGCAGACACAAAAGTGAGCAGTTCAGTCATCTGCACCCAATACAGCTAGCCTTCAACATATTCTTATAGCCTACATAGTCTAACCTCTTTCTCAATTGATATCCATTGAATTGTCCATTTTCTGTTTTAGAAAGATTTGCACAAATATAAAAAGACAGATGGTATCATCATAAAACAATATCAATTTAGATCATACAGGGGACAAACCTTACCTTCAATTGAGGATATCTTTACATTTTTCAGTTAAGTGACTACCCTTGCTGTCTCAAATTAAAATCCAAATGTTTCTGTTGGGCAGTTAGGTTCCTGCAAGAGCCCCCAACAACTAAGGAGGTTCCTCAAAGAACAGGGTTCTTTGAAGAAACTTTTAGGGACAATTTTCATTGTGAAGAACACTAAGGTTCTTCAAAGGACTTTGAGGATCTTAGAAGAACCCTTGTTGAACCCCTCGTGTCTAGAGTGTATAGCAGAGTCACGGCAGATGGCACTATTGCTGTAGTGTATCATTTCTTGTGATCTGATATCCAAATAGCCTCGTCCTCTATCCTGCTCTCTTTGAGCAGGGTATTCAAACTGTTTATGAAGCCTTCCTAAACCTGTTTAATATTATGTACATGCATCATTAACACCTATTCACTTGAAAACATACCAACTACAGAGGTTATTTTCACGCACGTCCTGCTAATCACGGTGCGCTTGCGCTCATTCCGAACATTGGCCTCTGCTTGATCAAAACAAGGACTTTTTTTTGTGATCTAAAAGTCCTTCAACAACTGATTGATCTTTTGAATAATAATGATGCTCTGTACGGGGGCCCTCACAGAGGAAATTATACCTTTCCTTTCTAACACCTAATTGGCTTGCTGCTGCGCTCAAGGCCAAGTGACCACCAGGCAGCATTGACCGGTCAGTTGATTGAGCTTGGTCATTTGTATGCACTAGTCTTACTCTCCAGAACGATAAAGGTCAGATGGTCCATAAAACTGCCTGTCCTCGCATTGGGGTTGCCCGGGTAACGGGATCAGCCTCTCCTGTAAAGAAGCATTCCTCGCTGCGACTGATAAACGGTCCGATGGTTCCTCTGTTGTCATAACTGATGCGTTAACGATGACTTTGTCCTCACTTGAGGTGGGAGGCTGAATCGCTCCACTAGGTTGGAAAGTTTGGGCTACGGTCAGAATTCTTCAGGATGGTGCAAGTTTATTTTCTTTGTTCAAACTAGGCACTGGAAAACTTAGACTGTGTCTTTAAGAAACCAAGCAGATAGGCTATACGGTGTAGACTTCCTCCAATCAGAAAGGAACATCTCGTTGTTTGCCCTCTGAATGTCAAGGGATAGCCTAATATTTTAAAACTTTTATCATTTAAAATATCTCCCTGCATGCAGCAGCGGTTGTCAGAGATAAGGGGGCTTCACATGGTCAGAGTGCCAACCTGCACTCTGTGTTCTCATGTAGCCTAAGCCTATTGCATCTGGACAAACAGTCAACAAAATACTATCGATGTTATTTCCCTGTACTGCTCTTTCTGTGAAAAGGTGCTAACGATACATCAACTCAGGACGTTATTCATCAATCAATAAGGTGGGAGAGCAGGAAAAGCTCCTGTGCTTAAAACAAACTTAATGATCCCTTCTTCCCCTAAAAATAAGCTGTTCAAAGACTAAATGACAGGAAGGGATGGTGGATTCCTCAATAGGCATGTGAGACTGATGGAACAAGAGATGTAGTGCCAAGGCAGAGGAAAAGTAAACAGGAGAGACAAGACCAGAGATAGCTGGAGATCTACTAGGTAATGTATGATAGGCGATCTGCTTGCAAAAGGGATTTGTATCGATGTGTGTGCATTTGATGTACTTGGACTCAATGTCAACACTGATGTTCATGCTCTCAGATATCCATGTGTGCATTAAGTGTAGATGTTTGCTCTCCTTGAGTTGGATGAGTTCTTCATGGGAATTCAATATATTTAGTTTCATGTTTGGATGTAGATTGAATTGTCCGAGAAAATGAACAAAACAGGCTTCACTTACGAGGAAACCCTAGGTACATGTGAAGTGTGTTGTGCTTGGTTACTATGTTTGTCACTCTCAGCCACCGGCCCAAGCTCCCGACCGCCAGGCCACCAGCCCTCCATGTTCCCCCCACAGTTCCCCAAGAGCTGCCCCTCAACCCCCCCAATACAATAATTCCATTCCAAGACCCCCTGCCCCATTCCCCAATGCACCAACAAAGTGAACAAAAGAGAAAAAGAGAAAGACAAAGGAAAACAGAAAACCCCAATGCAAAAAGCAAAGACATCAAGGACAACACAAAAAATAACAGCAAGGCCAACTGAATATGTTTGAGTGCATGTATGTCACTATTTACATGTGTGTATGTGTGTGTGTCCATTTATGTGCACGTGTGTGCATTTGAATGAGAGTGTGTGTATATGCATGTCTGCGAATACTTGCACGACATCAGCCTCAGGCAAACAGGCATTAGCTGTAACAACACTGCCCTTCACTGTCATTCAAACATACTTTATTTTGTAAACATTTTTAGACTTCTTTTGTTGTTGACTTTTATCTTTGACCGTCATGCTACCCTCTGCCCAGCAACTCTACTCCCACTTGTCTCCAATTCCACATCCCAACCCTCAGCCCATCCCACCTATCTCTGCTGGCCACCCTCTTTGGATTTCTACGCATTATATATATATATATATATATATATATATATATATATATATATATCTTTCAACTATCCTGTGATGTTTAACATATAATTTGAGTCTATCTAATCAAATAGAATCCACAGATTGTGAGTTGAAGATAAATACTTTTACTAAGAGTATTAGTATATTAGTAATTGACTGACCAGGTCTCTTCAAATCTCCCAACAATACTGTTTCTAGGGTACATTTTAGATTAATGTTGTGCTTTTTCAGCCATTCCTGAACCTGAGACCAGAAACAGGCTACCTGAGGGCAATACCAGAACAAATTATCTATTGATTCTGTATCCTCACAATAAAATCTGCAGAGCTGCGATGATTGTATGCCACTGATATTCAACATTTTGTTGGTGACAAGAATACAATAATTTTTGCTGAAAAGCACAAAGTCTTGAATCTTGCGTCATTTTATATATCGACTCATATACCCTGTACCATGGAATCAGTACATCAAAAATCTCTTCCCAACTATTTTGCAATCTGTACGGCACAGCTCTCAACATCCTGGTACTCAGGCGAAACTGGTATACTTTCCTATTTCTGCCATTTTTATTCCTCTGCCAGGTTTGATCGTTTATACTAGGCAGACAGACCAGTTTCCTACCTCCTCCCGCTGCCACCTGCCTCCTCCATTTTTGGGGTAATGCTGTAATCAATTGGTTGTAATCTTGGATTGAGCAGACCTTCTCATACACTTTTGATAACTCCATGAAAGACATAACTCTACCATTCCAATTTACAATATGATTTAAAAACAAAATAACCTTTTCCATTAATACAGGTATTTTATCAACCAGCATAATATTTGTTCTATCTTTTCAGGGGGATGAAATTGAAATTGAAATTGTAGCCAGCCCTGCAATGCTTGTTTGAAAAAGAGAGATACTTTGAAAAATGTTTCATTTTCAATTAATTGCGGTTTAGTGCTTTTATATGTAATAATCTCAACCCACCCAGTTCATATTCATTACGTAGATAGGGAGTGTTTGTGTCAGGGCAGATCATGATGCATCACCCGCAGGAGCTTTTGAATTCATGGGTAAAGAGTATAACCTCAACTCCCAACTGAGATGTCCTGTGGTTTTGTCGGTAGCTGTTAAATATCAGAGTATCCATTAAACAACCGATAACTGATGATTATTGATCAGTTACTGTAGATGTAGAGCTACATGGGAACATATACACTGTAGATATGAGTAACAAGCTGATCCTCTGTAACTATCTCCAGTAGAAATCTGTCTCCGTCAGCCACCATCAGCCTGTTTCTATCACACTCGCTCTTTATTCCTGCATGTTCCAACAAAACAAGATATTATGTCTGTGTGGAGTACAGCACTGGTGATTAAAGATTCAACAGCCAGATCCACCATCAGTTCCATTTTCCTGGAGAAAGAGGCACTGGAGAAAATAAGGAAAAGCTTCAGGTTTTTGGTATAGCTGTGTGTGTGGGGTTGGAACTTCCATCAGTGGATTCTCAGTCACAGAAACCATGTACTGTATTGCACGATTGATTTCCAGAACACTATACAATGCTATGCTGGAACTGTAAACAAACAAACATCAAACTTTACTCTGCTTATAATAGTCCACATATTTATGCTCTGGGCCAGCCCTTTCCTCAAACGAATGCATATCCAATCTCTCGTTATGCAATAATTCTGGAAGCAGCTGCTAGGCCTCTGAAAGAAAACCGAGAACAGCAGAACTAGAAAGTGGGGGATGGAGGGAGAGAAGGTAAATTAGAGAGAACATTCAGTTAATCTTTCCCTCTTGCCTGCTCTGTGTTGTCTGCTCTGTGTTGCCTGCCTTGTTGTCTGCCTGGTTGTCTGTCTGCCAGCCTGGTTGTCTGCCTGCCTGCTCTCTGGTTGTCTGCCTGCCTGGTTGTCTGCCTGCCTGCTCTCTGGTTGTCTGCCTGCCTGGTTGTCTGCCTGCCTGCTCTCTGGTTGTCTGCCTGCCTGCTCTGCCTGCCGAGGGGATGAATGGGATTCTTTAAATAGCTCTGATTAATTAGAGGTTTTAATTGCAAGTGTGCCTGTAGCAGCGGCAGTACCAGAAACAGCTGGACTCATACTCAATACAGTAAGTACTGTTTATATGTTCCCTCTCCCTCCACTACAGTTGATGTGCTGAAGTGGTGTAACCCACAATACACACCCCCACAGCAGCTTTGTTTTTTTTGCCCCCATTCCCCATATCTTGCTCTTTCTATCCTGTTGCATCAGCTCCCTCCTTTTCTTCGTATCATCACTGTAGTGTGCACTGTCTCAGGTCTCTCTCTTCCTTGCATCAGTTGGCTCCACCCGTTTTCACTCACTGCATTGATCACAGAATCCCATTTTAGACAGTTTGAGAGAATATCTCCAACCGTGGTGGAGTTTTACACTATAAATACTTGGTATTCATTTAATCCAAAGCAAAAATGGAATAGTGTACAGAAATGCAAGTCCTCTTCAGTTGCTGGTTTATCCCGTTTTTCATGGAGGTCTCCTCAGAAGCAGTGTTCTGTGTGTATATGTTTATCACCTTAGTGGAAGCTGCCTGGCAGGTTGGTACTAGTAGTTGTGACATTACCTGGTCTTTCCCACCTTATCCTCTCTGTGCTGCTTGGGTATGCAGGGGAGCCCGTGGTGATTGATGAGTGGGCCGGGGAAGCGGAAATCTATCCCCTGGCTGCGGGGCGGGCCCTGTGATGGATGGCCCCTCAGAGCTATGCTCTGGGTTGGACTGATGGGCCACAGGCCTGAGAGAGAGCCCACTGTTGCCTGCCTGCCTGGGAGGGAGGGAGGGAGGGAGGGAGGGAGGGAGGGAGGGAGGGAGGGAGGGAGGGAGGGAGGGATGTGGAGGAAAAGGCAACAAGCAGTCCATAATATCGGCATTTCTCACCAAGCTGAAATTTCATCGGTGCTGTTATGAATGCAGCAGAGCAAACACCAGATGTAGGGAGTCCTTACTAAGGATCTTTTATCACCATGAATGCACAAAAGTATGACTTTGCTTAGAAAGTATCTCTATAGTGCTTATGAATAGTTCATAAAACCTTTATACGTTATTGTTTGGGACTATGCAGGGATATCAGGCAGACCATGTTGACTTTTACTTCTGGTTAATAACGACTTGACGGAACAGAATTGTAGCAGCAGAAACAGGTTAGTTAGTTAGACACTAGTTCTAAGTCACACAGTCAGCCACACTTTGAAAGGGCAGGTGAATGACTTTCTCACCACCAGTAGCATCCATTACATGCTTCACATCAATACGGATAAAACTTCAGCACTGTGTTCTTTTGTATATGCTGTACGGCTGACAGGGATTGTCTGTAAGTGTGGTTCTTCAACCAGGGAAGAAGCATGTTCAATGATGTCACATAGATTGGCTGTCCTCCTCTTTCTTGACTGTTTGCATTCTCCCTGCAGTATACACATATACTGAGGGGGGGGGGGGGAAATCGATGCACTTTTCTCAGTGAATGCGTGACACCTTGAATGTCAACATCAGCCGGAACATTGCTTTGTGTGGGAGAGACAGAATCCACACTGTCACACACACAGACATTAATCTGTTGGTAGAACCACCTCTGATTCCTCCTCTCTGAAGCCCCGGGCTGAACGTCTCACTGTAGCGAATAAGCTGAAAATCAATCACAATGATGCACAGAGTGTGGGTGGAACCTGACAGAAAATTAATATAATCTGTGTTGTTATTATCTCAAGAGATGGAGGGGGAAAACACTCCCTAGGCTCTGAGACGAGTTTGGTGGGAGGTACTGTATTAGTCCTGACAGTTCCAGCTCTGTGTACATAAACACCTAGCTCTTGTTGGAGTCGTACTGCCTGTTAGTGCTGACTTCGCCTTTGATAAACACATTATAGATGCTTCCACAGTGACCTGCTGCACTATTTATGAAGTCCCAAGGGATCTCCTGACAATTTCCTCAATGCAGCAAAGAATATGCTAACGAACGTCTGATGGAGGGAACTTTGCGACATTACATCCTGCTATTCAAATAGGTTCATAAATACGTCTTAGTACCGTGGTTAACCGCGGCCACTTTGTTTGTTCCTTTTACAGTTACAAGAATCAGCTCTTTATGAGGAGGCTCCTGTATTTTTTATTCAAATACAAAACACCCACGGTCTCACATGCACACACACATTGCTTCTCATCCGCAATATGTCAGTGGTTGCAGTCAATTTTGACTCGCCTGCCATCCAATATTGTGTGCTGCGGTGGGCCAAAGTTGTGATACATTTGCATGGATTAAATGTCAGCACCTGGTAGGGAGACGCGGCGGCAACCTTCATCCTGGCTTGGTCTGTTTCTTTTCACCAGCTCTATCCTCAGCAGTCATGGATAAGCAGAAAGGCAATGAAGGGGCCATTGACCCAGGAGGGAGGAAGAGAGAGGGAGAAGGAGCGGATTTTAAGTGACAGGGGCCAGGAGGACCACTGCTATCAGACAGAAAGCAGAGAAAGAGAGGGACAGAAAGATGAATCATCAGAAAGTGACTTCATTCTTGGCTGCAAAGCCTGCACGGGTCGCCTGCTGCAGAAGTCCCAGAGAGAGGGAGAGAGCAGAGATAAGTTGGAGAACTCTGATCCAGCAAACCTTATCTGCGGTCACTGCTCTTCAAGCTTCAGCACAAAACTCTCCCTGCCTGTTTTTGTCAAGATTTTACCCATCACAGAGAGTTGGTGCATCTGATCACTCTGATCACTCTAAGCTTGACACAACATATGTTTGGGCTTCTCCAGAACTGTGCTAAATGTACAATATGTTAGCAAAATTGCTTGTTTATCTAAACAAGCTTGATGTGTTTGGACTTGCCATCCCCAGGCACACGGACAAAAAGTTACAAAGAACACGTATGCAGAATCCACATCAGCATATTTCCACTAAATGTGGATTTAGGCCAACATTCTCTTACTCAGTAGTCCAACTCTCTGGCTCCATGCTGCTGCTGGAGAGGCCTGTGTCTCCACCACTGTTGGCTTAACCTCCTTTTTCATCTCACTAAATATCTTTCTCAAACCTTTGCCCATCTTCTCCATCTCGTTTAACTCCTCCCTCTATTCTCCCTCACACTGGGAAGTGCTGCAGTGCAACATAGCGGTGCTTAAGAAAGATACACTACATGACCAAAAGTATGTGGACACCTGCTTGTCAAACATCTCATTCCAAAATCATGGGCATTAATATGGAGTTGGTCCCCCCTTTGCTGCTATAACAGCCTCCACTCTTCTTGAAAGGCTTTCCACCAGAAGTTGGAACATTCCTGCGGGGACTTGCTTCCATTCAGCAACAAGAGCATTAGTGAGGTCGGGCACTGATGTTTGGTGATTAGGCCTGGCTTGCTCGGTGTTCCAATTCATCCCAAAGGCATCGATGGGGTTGAGGTCAGGGGTCTGTGCAGGCCAGTCAAGTTCTTCCACACAGGAAAGGGCCTTCCCCAAACATTTGGCACAAAGTTGGAAGCACAGAATCGTCTAGAATGTCATTGCATGCTGTAATGTTAAGATTTCCCTTCACTGGACCTAGCCTGAACCATGAAAAACATCCCCAGACCATTATTCCTCCTCCACCAAACTTTACAGTTGGCACTATGCATGGGGGCTGGTAGCGTTCTCCTGGCATCCATCAAACCCAGATTCGTCCGTCGGATTGCCAGATGATGAAACGTCCAAACGCGTTTCCACTGCTCCAGAGTCCAATGGCATCGAGCATTACACCACCCCAGCCAACGCTTGGCATTGCAAATGGTGATTTTAGGCTTGTGTGCGGCTGCTCGGCCATGGAAACCCATTTCATGAAGCTCCCGTCAAATAGTTATTGTGCTGACGTTGCTTCTAGAGGCAGTTTGGAACTCGGTAGTGACTGTTGCAACCGAGGAGCTACGCGCTTCAGCACTCGGCGGTCCCATTCTGTGAGCTTGTGTTGTCTACCACTTTGCGGCTGAGCCGTTGTTTCTCCTCTACCTTTTTCACTTCACAGTAACAGCACTTACAGTTGACCGGGGCAGCTCTAGCAGGGCAGAAATTTGACAAACTGACTTGTTGGAAAGGTGGCATCCTATGACAGTGCCACGTTGAAAGTCACTGAGCTTATCAGTATGGGCCATTCTACTGCCAATGTTTGTCTATGGAGATTGCATGGCTGTGTGCTAGATTTTATACATCTGTCAGCAACGGCTGTGGCTGAAATAGCCGAATCCACTAATTTGAAGGAGTTTCCACATAATTTTGAATATATAGTGTAAATTGAGGAGGTAAGCGTGTTATCTTCTGACACCAAGTTCAATTGAATGAGAAAGCAGAGAGTGAGATTTGGGGGAGAGATGAGAGATGGGGTGACAGTGAAAAAGAGAACAATAGATCAAGAGGGCCAAAGAGAATGTGTGTGTTTGGATAGAATGTAGGGGAGAGTACTGTCTCTGCTCATTTGCCCCCAGGCAGGATGATTTCCCTCGTGAAAGGCAATCAAATAAAACTCTATGAAGAAGAAATCACAACAGAAATTCACTTTTGGAGGACCTGAATTGGTGTGTTTTTCTAACCCCAGACAGGGTAGCGTAGAGCCTGCCGCCCGCGTTTCTGGAGGATCGGGCTATACGGTCTGTTTTCCCATGCGGCTCTATCTCATCAAGCCAACGTTTGACATCTCTCTGCTCTTTTCGTGGCGCATAATTGCAATTATATGCTGTGTAGAATGTAGATGTCATGTGGTTTACCAGTTGGCCTCTTCTTAGAGGAGCTACGTACCTGGTTTAAGCTGTTGATTGTTTCAGTGTTTAAAACTGACCTCTGTACCGTGGCAATTTAACACAGAGCTGCTGAAATGACTAATTGGCCACACACTTAGGCTGCGTTTACACAGGCATGTCATAGTCCGTGTATGTAGGTGGCAGGGAAGTCAGGCGCAGGAAAAAACAGAGTGGTTTAAAAATTGAATATTTATTTCCAAAAAACCAACGTAGAAAAGAATCCGGGTGAAACAATAACCCGTCGCACACCGATATAGAACCAACACGTACATAACAAACAAACAATCACCGACAGAGAAATGAGGGGAAGCAGAGGGTTAAATACACAACATATAATTACTGGGATATGAAACAGGTGTGTAAAGAGACCAGACAAAACCAATGGAAAATGAAAAACTGATCAATGGTGGCTAGAAGGCCGGCGACGTCGACCGCCGAACACCACCCAAACAAGGAGGGGCATCAACTTCAGTAGAAGTCGTGACAGTACCCCCCCCCCTGACGCGCGGCTCCAGCAGTGCGTCGACACCGGCCTCGGGGACGACCCGGAGGGCGAGGCGCCGGGCGATCCGGATGGAGACGATGGAACTCGCTCAGCATGGAAGGATCTAACGCGTCCTCCACCGGAACCCAGCATCTCTCCTCCGGACCGTACCCCTCCCAGTCCACGAGGTACTGAAGACCCCTCGCCCGACGTCTCGAATCCAGGATGGATCGAACGGAGTACGCCGGGGCCCCCTCAATGTCCAGAGGGGGCGGAGGAACCTCCCGCACCTCGGCCTCCTGGAGCGGGCCAGCCACCACCGGCCTGAGGAGAGACACATGGAACGAGGGGTTAATGCGGTAATTGGGGGGAAGCTTTAACCTATAACATACCTCGTTCAATCTCCTCAGGACTTTAAACGGCCCCACAAACCGCGGACTCAGCTTCCGGCAGGGCAGGCGGAGGGGCAGGTTTCGGGTCGAGAGCCAGACCCTGTCCCCCGGTGCAAACACCGGGGCCTCACTGCGGCGACGGTCTGCACCAGCTTTTTGACGTTGTACGGCACGCTGAAGGCGGACGTGAGCTGCGTCCCAGGTCTCCTCCGCGCGCCGGAACCAGTGGTCCACCGCAGGAGCCTCGGTCTGGCTCTGATGCCAAGGGGCCAGAACCGGCTGATAACCTAACACACACTGAAACGGAGTGAGGTTAGTGGAGGAGTGGCGGGGCGAGTTCTGAGCCATCTCTGCCCAGGGCACAAACTCCGCCCACTCGCCCGGCCGATCCTGGCAATAAGACCTCAGAAACCTGCCCACATCCTGATTAACTCTCTCCACCTGCCCGTTACTTTCGGGGTGAAAACCCGAGGTAAGGCTAACCGAGACCCCCAGACGTTCCATGAACGCCTTCCAAACCCTTGACGTGAACTGGGGCCCTCGATCAGACACTATATCCTCAGGCATTGTAGTGCCGAAAGACGTGTGTAAACAGAGCCTCCGCCGTCTGTAGGGCCGTAGGGAGACCGGGCAAAGGGAGGAGACGACAGGACTTAGAAAAGCAATCCGCAACGACCAGGATCGTGGTGTTACCTTGTGATGGTGGAAGATCGGTTATAAAATCCACCGACAAGTGCGACCACTGCCGCTGTGGAACGGGTAAGGGTTGTAACTTACCCCTGGGTAGGTGTCTAGGAGCCTTGCACTGGGCGCACACCGAGCAGGAGGAAACATAAACCCTCACGTCCTTAGCTAAGGTGGGCCACCAGTATTTCCCACTAAGAGAGCGCATTGTCCGACCAATGCACCACAGGATGACCAGAGGAGGGTGACGTGTGAGCCCAGTAGATCAATCGGTCGCGGACAGCGGACGGAACGTACAGACGCCCAGCTGGACACTGAGGGGGAACGGGCTCTGCACGTGACGCCCGCTCAATGTCCGCGTCCAGCTCCCAGACCACTGGTGCCACCAAACAAGAGGCTGGGATGATGGGAGTGGGATCCATGGACCGCTCCTCTGTGTCATACAGCCGGGACAGTGCGTCTGCCTTGACGTTCTGGGAACCTTGTCTATAAGTGAGGGTAAACACAAAACGGGTGAAAAACAGGGCCCACCTTGCCTGGCGAGGATTCAGTCTCCTCGCCTCCCGGATGTACTCCAGATTGCGGTGGACAGTCCAGATGAGAAAAGGGTGTTTAGCCCCCTCAAGCCAGTGTCTGAACACCTTCAGAGCCTTGACGACAGCCAACAGCTCCCTGTCCCCCACATCATAGTTTTGCTCCGCCGGGCTGAGCTTCTTCGAGAAAAAGGCACAGGGGCGGAGCTTAGGTGGCGTACCTGAACGCTGAGAGAGCACAGCTCTTATCCCAGCCTCAGATGCGTCCACCTCCACTATGAATTGCAGAGAGGGATCCGGATGAGCCAACACAGGAGCCGAGGTAAACAGAGCCTTCAGTTTCCTAAACGCCCTATCCGCCCCAGCTGACCACTGCAAGCGCACCGGACCCCCCTTCAGCAGTGAGGTAATGGGAGCAGCTATCTGACCAAAACCCCGGATAAATCTCCGGTAGTAATTGGCAAACCCTAAAAATTGCTGCACCTCCTTTACCGTGGTGGGAGTCGGCCAATTATGCACGGCTGTAATACGGTCACTCTCCATCTCCACTCCTGACGTAGATAGGCGATATCCTAAGAAAGAGACGGACTGTTTAAAGAACAAGCATTTCTCAGCCTTGACATACAGGTCATGCTCCAACAGGCGACCAAGCACTTTGCGCACCAGGGACACATGCTCGGCGCGTGTAGCGGAGTAAATCAGAATGTCATCGATATACACCACTACACCCTGCCCATGCAGGTCCCTGAAAATCTCATCGACAAAAGATTGGAAGACTGATGGAGCATTTTTTAACCCATACAGCATGACAAGGTACTCATAATGCCCTGAGGTGGTACTAAATGCTGTCTTCCACTCGTCTCCATCTCGGATACGCACCAGGTTATACGCACTCCTGAGATCCAGTTTTGTGAAGAAGCGCGCGCCGTGCATTAATTTAATCACCGGGGCGATCAGAGGTAGCTGGTAACTGTACCCCACTGTAATTTTATTAAGACCTCGATAATCAATGCACGGTCGCAGACCCCCATCCTTCTTCTTCACAAAAAAGAAACTCGAGGAGACGGGTGAGATGGAGGGCCTAATGTATCCCTGACGCAGGGATTCGGAAACATATGTCTCCATAGCCACCGTCTCTGCTTGCGACAGGGGATACACGTGACTCTTGGGAAGTGCAGCGTCTGCCATGAGATTTATCGCACAATCCCCCTGTCGATGAGGTGGTAATTGAGTCGCCCTCTTTTTACAGAAGGCGAGAGCCAAATCGGCATATTCAGGGGAATGTGCCCGGTGGAGACCTGGTCTGGACTTTCCACCGTAGTAGCACCAACGGAAACCCCTACACACCTACCTGAGCACTCTCGCGATCACCCCGTAAGAGCCCTCTGTGGCCAAGAAAAAGTGGGGTTATGACTAGTTAACCAGGGAAGACCCAGCACCACCGGATACGCAGGAGTGTCGATAAGGAAAATACTAATTTTCTCCTTGTGACCCCCCTGCGTTACCATAGTCAATGGAGCCGTGGCCTCCCTAATCAACCCTGACCCTAATGGTCGACTATCTAAGGTGTGAATGGGAAAAGGTACTTTCACCGGTACAATAGGGATCCCTAAACTATGAGCCAACGTTTGATCAATAAAGTTCCCAGCCGCGCCTGAATCTACTAGTGCCTTATGCTGCGAATGAGGCGCTCACCCGCCACTCTGCCCTCAGGTGGATGGTCGAAGACTGCCCGGAAACGGCGGATGAACTCCTCATATTGGTCCAACGCCGTATCTCCTCCTTCAACCATAGCGCTGGCCCATTCCAGGGCTCTCCCGGTGAGGCACGAGACGAGGGCGAAAATCTTCTCTCGGTCTGATGGGACTGGGTGGACCGTGGCCAGAGAAAGTTCTAATTGGAGCAGGAAACCCCGGCAGTTGGCAGTACTTCCGTCGTAACCCCGAAGCATGGCTAGACGGATACCACCCGGTTCAGGTTGACAAGGGGTGTTGTGGATCGACCCCGGTTGGGCTGGTGGAGGCGCTGGCTGAATCTCCCGTCTCTCTAAGCGGTCCATCAGCTGAACAGCGCGATCCATAGCAGCGCATAGATGTAATAGTCTCTCTGCATTCTTCTGGATGCGCTCCTCCACCTCCCTGTCTGGGATCTCTTCTCCTGCTGACTTCAAAAAATTGGTCGGTGATTCTGTCATAGTCCGTGTATGTAGGTGGCAGGGAAGTCAGACGCAGGAAAAAACAGAGTGGTTTAAAAATGGAATATTTATTTCCAAAAAACCAACGTAGAAAAGAATCCGGGTGAAACAATAACCCGTCACACCGATATAGAACCAACACGTACATAACAAACAAACAATCACCAACAGAGAAATGAGGGGAAGCAGAGGGTTAAATACACAACATATAATTACTGGGATATGAAACAGGTGTGTAAAGAGACCAGACAAAACCAATGGAAAATGAAAAACTGATCAATGGTGGCTAGAAGGCCGGCGACGTCGACCGCCGAACACCACCCGAACAAGGAGGGGCATCAACTTCAGTAGAAGTCGTGACAAGCAGCACAATTGTAATCTGTTTTTCACTAATTGGTATTTTGACCGATCCCATCAGATCTTTTCACATCAGATCTTTGTCAGAACTGATCTGAATGATCAAAAGATCAATTAGGGAAAAAAGTATCAGAATTGGGCTGCCTGTGTAAACGCATTCATTCCCTACTCTACTCTCTCCTCTAGTCATACAGTAACCTCCGTTCCAATGACACACGTACATGCATGCACGCAAACCACCCAGAGGCTAGAGGACCCATTACTGTTCTGTTGAAGGAAACATGTGAATCAGCTTACCATAAATTAGTGCACAGACTGCCATCCATCATTTGAAGTCCCCAAGCAGCCTGTCATACATACATGGCATCATTTTATTATCACTGGGGCGGTAAAAAAACTTTCCATCAAAGGTTGCAGAAGCGGTGACATAAAATATCTTCTGCGATGTAGATGATGTTGTCTAGCTGCCGGTTGTTCTCTGAGATGGAACGAGAGGGCAGAGATTTCTACTGCTAGCTAGTTGGATGAGACAGGCCAGCTCTCGCCTGGGGAGCGCTAGTTTGTCTGGCAGCGATGGCGAGGGGAGTAGAGCAGTCTGGGTAGAGTGGCGGGTGACTGGACGTGTGATGTGGCTCTGTGTGTGAGTGTGTGTCTCTGTCTCTGTGTGTGTGTGTGAGTGCATGCATGCGTGTCAGGAGGGATGGAGGGATGGAGGGATGCCCAGACCTAAGTTGTTTCTGGGAAAAGGGGCTGCATGGAGGAGGGAGTGCCACAGTTGTTCAAAACGTCTCGGCTATTTCGTTTTTTTTTATGAACATAAAGTGATCATATGAGACAAACTGCTCGGCGAGCTGGACTGTGAAAAGCATCAAACTCACCATTATTTTGAGTGGACAGCAGGTGTGTGCTGTAATCTGCCTTGTAGCACTGCAGACAGACCTACAGTATCTGGACACTTTCACTGTATGTAGGAAATTAGACTGTGGTCAACTCAGTGTTAATGCTTCTGACTACAGAAAAATGTACATACCAGTCAATTCATGTACTTTTCCGGCACCAACCATTTATCAACCAATCAAATCCCACGTTTTCGAGTTAAGCACATTCATATATGTCACCAAATCAGAAAAGTTCTAGTATTTCGGTTAGAGATGCACTGTAATGAAGTGACTTCTAATTAAGCCTCATTTCAGGACAGCTCTCTCCATGTTAGTTCAGAGCAGAGTGAGGTACTTTGTGTACTGGCTAAGGGTCCTCTCAGTAGGCCCACTAAGCACTTCAATTTCCCTCTAATTTTGCAGCCTCTTTGTCTGAGGATAAACACCAAAGCTGTGAAATATCCACTGAATGCACTGGGCTTTATGTAACTCACGCTCGTTGGATGGAAAGCCCCATTCTGACTCTACAAAAGAATGTTTTCAAGGAGGGAGAGCGGATATTAGGACTAGATCAGGGCTGCTGAAAGATGAGTAGAGGACCCATGGCGTTCTACAGTACAACGAGCGGATTGAGCTTTGTGTGTTTGGTGGGGGGTTGAGTGAGAGGTTGTTTGTTTGGACTGGAGGAGGGAGATGGATGAGTCGGTTGCATTTGTGGCTCGGAGCTGCTGAGTGAAGTAGTCCCGTATGTGCCTGGGTATAAATAATTATCCTCAATGTTCTGCGTCAACAAGCTGACATACTTTCATCTCTGCGTTCCGAGGTTCAGAAAATAGATCTGGGTGTTGCTCTAAACAGCAGACAGGATCCGCAACTGTACAACCATGAGACTTGATAAGGAACGGAGTTGTTGTCAGTGTTACCGGGGTCTATATTCATGTTACAGGCATATGCAGTACCTGGTGGTTTATGGGAATACTGGCCCACATGAAACAGTACATGAGAGGATAAAGCCTTGGTTTGTCAAGATACTGTAACTGCAAAAGACAACATCTCCTATGCTGTTTGATCATTATGAAGGCATAGTCTCTGTCCTCTATAGTTTCCGAACATTTTAATTGATTCAAGACATTTCTATACTTATTGCAGTTCGCGTTGTTGTATAAGACTCCATGTAGTGTTTATGGGACGTAGCTGCCAGAGAAAACGGAATGTGTCTGAGTCTTGCTGTAGTATACTAGCTCTACTCTGTTTATTAGTCTGGGGCTCTTGATGAAAAGCCATGTCGCTCACCATTCTCACTGTGTTCAATTTTCAGTTATTACGCAGAAATTAAACATGGCTGTCACTTTACCTTGCCAATGAGCTCCATCATGTTACGGGGGGGGGGGGGGGGGGGGGAGATCACACACTTTGCGTCTGTCTCCTGCTGTGAATGATTCTCCCCTACACATCCCCTCGTTCCCTCAGTTCCTCTGTCTCCAAACTCTTCTGTTCATTATTTTCATTTTCCCCACCATCTAATGAAGTAAATCAACCCAAGCCTTCACCAAGAGGGAAAAAAACAACAACAGACTGGTTAAAATACCCCAAAGCCTTCCTGCCGAAAGAGGAATAGTTTGGGACTCATCAAAGATTTACTGGCTGTGACTTTTTATATTTATTTCTGCCCGCCTCTGTTTTGCATATGAGTTTGTTTTCCTCCTCCGCTCCCATGCTGATAGATCCCCTCCCAGACAAGTCTGGTTTCCACAGTGATGTGGCTGCTATTGCCTCTGCTCAGTATATGCATAGCCTAATGCTCAGTTTTGTATGAGGGGTGGTGAGTCCCCTAAGCCTCGCGGCTGGGACTGCAGTCTGACAGAAAGGGCTATCTGAAATGGCATTATTGTTTCATTATTAAGCACATCTGGAAACAGTTCTACATTAATTAAGCAAATACCTGCTGCAGTAAACCTGATGATTACTTTAATCACCAAATACTGACATCCAAATGAAAGTTTCATATTTCCTCGTCATGCTTTGAACTTTTCAGCAATAGCTAGTATTAATAATTTGAATGTTTCATCAGAGTCCTTTAAAACATGAATGATTCATCTCATATTCAGGATTCCATCATTTCTGATCAAATTCCCCATAACTTATGTCCACCTTCCACTACACTTCCAGGACCCAGGCGTGTGTGCGCGCACACACACACACACACACACACACACAGACACACACACACACACACACACACACACACACACACACACACACACACACACACACACACACACACACACACACACACACACACACACACACACACAGGTCTCCTGCCCCACCTCCTTCGTTCCCCAGGGATGGAGGAAGGACAGACCCACTGTATGTGTTATTTCTGCTGCTGAGAGGTCAGGAAGTTATTAACAAGTTCATGAATGTGGCCGTCCTTCTCATTTCCTACCTATTATTGTTCCATTACCCTGTACTGTGTGGATACATGTAATTACACATTTATTCTCAATAGTAAAAAGTACAATTATACAATAGCAGTATTTATCTGAAGGCAGCTTACAGCCAAGACTGTATGAGGCTTTTAGTCCAGTTGTCCTTGATGGTCTGGCTTTAACTGTTCTGTTCTGCTTCCATTCTGTCTGTGTTCTCAGTGTTCTGGTCTTGTGTCAGTGAATCATGAAGACTGTGTCTACCCACTGCCTAACTAACTACTCCCTTCTCCCTACCTCCTCCACTGTTCCTGTGTCTCTGAACATACAGCAAGGGATGTGCCCCTTGTAACCATACTGCCTAAGAGCTGCACTGGGTGTCCTAAAGACACTGATATGGAGCAGCAGCTGAAGAGCAATGAGGAAGTAGACCAGAGGTGAATCCCAAACCACCCCCTCGCCCCTACCAACTCGCTCAGAGGGCTTTCCGTTGTCACGGGTTGCCGACGAAACTCTGAGGGTGACTTCCAGAGAGTGGTGAGGAGATCAATAAACCCATCAACTTTGGGACACACTCTTGACTTGAATGAAGCAAGCATGAAATTCAAATGAACAAATCCCCCAGTATATAAACCTCAGTAAGAGTTAAACCTTTAATTTGGAGGTATTTGTGTCAAGTCTCAAAATCAGACATAAACTAACGCATGTGGAATATAATCAGGCACGCCTCTCAATTAAAAAAAATGTAATTGAACAAAAATGTAATCGAACATATCGCAGTGCATGTCAGGATAGTACTTCGCTCTGAAGCCTGCAGCCTTGCTGGTTCATGTCTATCTGGGGGTCTAATTAGCCCCTACACTCTTGATAATGTTCACTCCCTCAGCTTTGGGACACTTGTGTAAATGGTGAAGGGGTTGAGCCTGTGTGTGTGTG